>NW_019392682.1:1387783-1542783 GCF_000648675.2 Cimex lectularius | reverse complement strand
AACTAATTGCACGTATTTTCGAGCTGTTTCAATGAGATAATATAAACTTAATAATTAATTAAATTGATAGATACATTTGAATAGAAAAAATAGCTTATAATTAGCTAAATAATTAGAATATGAATAAATAATCAATAAATCATTTAACAATACATAACTTCAATAAATTAATTAACAACTAAATGACATTTTATCTAATTCTAGTTTTAAATTGTTATCCCGCAGCTATATATAAATTCTACTAGAGGCCGATATATTTATTCATCTTTTGGGAAAAGTAAGGAACTGTAGTTTATTGGCTTGGCAATACTCTTCAATGAGTACAATCTGTCAAGGTACAATTTTCTCTCTTCAGAATATTTCGTACAGTTCATAATAATATGTTCAATATCTTCTTCAATCTGGCACGTTCCACATAAATTAGTCCTTCTTTTATTTATTTTATATAGGTACACCCCGCCATGACCGGGCCTAAGCCTGTTTATCATTGGGCCGTCCCTGATTGTCCAGGCTAGTCATTGGAACCAATGTTCCTTATTTAAGTTAGGATTGACTGAGGTCCTAGGGGATACGGATAAGAGAGGAGGTCACAAGGCCTACTGCATCTCGACCCTAAACAGATCTATTGTGCTTCTTTGTTAATGATAACTCACTGGCCAGCTTCAGGCTATTACCCAGCTCCACAGCTTTGCCAGCGGTTCCTTGGTGTAGGATCTTGCTTGTGGTTTTTCTTGTCCTAGTCGCAAGAACCTGCACCTACATAGGCCTTCACAGAAACATAAAATGTGTTCTGCGGTCTCCTCCTCGTCCTGGCAGTATCTGCACGGTGTTTCTGTGTGTATCCTATCCGGTGCATGTGCCTTCTTAAGTGGCAGTGCCCCGTCAGGAGTCCAACCAGGAACCTGGTTCGGTTGCGATTGCCTTACAGTTGTTGACTATCATTTATGATTTTCGCATTCTCGACAGAATTTTAAGGCTTTTACCCTCATACAAGGCGCGTTTTGCTAGTTTGTCAGCCATGTAATTCCATCTGATTCCGGCATGACCCCTAATCCAACACAATCTTATATTGACGTTTTTATTAATTTTTAATGCTAATATTTTATTTGCCACCCAATGTACTAAATAATGATTATTCGGAGATCGTGAGAGGCGTTCTGGTGTGATGTAGTTGTAAAAAAACATTTTCTTTGCCGTGCCAACGTTTCGATCTTTATTGAGATCATCTTCAGGGCTCAAAGTGTTTGTTTTTCGTGTAGATGTCTCATTGTTGTATGTCGTATTTAGAGTGCCCACACAGACAAGAATGGCACATCGACACGGAAAACAAACACTTTGAGCCTTGAAGATTATCTCAAGAAAGATCGAAACGTTGGCACGGTAAAGAAAATGTTTTTCTAAAATCTACGAATTACCGCCAAATTTTAAATTGAGATTTTTTATGCTTTCCAAGGCATTTTTAGAATCTGACAGAATCATAAACGACTGGCTGCTTAGCTGATTTTCATAGGAATACTCAGGAGCCTTTAAAATTCCTGGTAGATCCTTAATTCCGAAGGAAGCTTATACATTTCCATTTTCTTTAATTGAGGGTCAAACCAAGCACAACTTACTCCGTCATTTGATTTTGAACCGTCTGTTTAGATATAGTAAGATCTGGAAAACAGGTGCATATCAACTAAAAATACAGAATTGACTGCTGAGGAGTGTATCCCAGAGTAATCGCGAAGGAACGTAACCTGTATATTTGATAGTTATAGACGTACCTGTTTTTCCATAGTTACCGATATTCCTTATCAAGGCAAAGTATTCAAAACAAGGCCAGAGTGATATAAGCTTCTTTCTTATGTCCTTAAAAGAAGATGGTTGCAAACAAATTAATTTTTATGCGGCTATCGCTCGCTAGTTAAACATTTTGGACTATCACGACTATATAGCCAACTGGTCCATTAGAGCGTTTACTGTGTGTGCGTGTGAAAATGTTTAACTCTCTTCCACAACGCTGAAAGAACGTGTAGGACGTAGTTTATTGTAAGCTCAATTTGATTAATGTTTTGTCAAAGTGAAAATGAAAATTTGTACTAAACTACACCGACTTACCTTGTAATTGAAATATTGTCGCTTGGTATTCGGCCAATTTTTCGTCGACGTAATCCTGTGACTGAGACGCGATTATGTCCGCGGTCGATCTCCCGTCCTGCGGCACCTGCGGATCGTGATAGAGAGGACCCGGAGGTTCGAGAGGTACGCCGAGATACGGCGAAGGCGGTGCAGGCATCCACATTATGGGAGAAAACGGAACAGGACTCTGCCGAATATTTAAAAATTAATTATTGTTTTTAAATATTTAATTTTCCGATATTTCTCACCTGAAGATATGGCCATGTAGGTCTAGGACAGGGGATAAAAGGCCTAGGTGATCCCCTCGGTGAATATAGGGGAGGAGGTGAACCCCATCTCGGAGGAGTACCGGACATTCCTGTAACAATAAACAATCAGTATTAAACTTTTATAAGGAAACAAACCAAATGAAATATGCTGTTTAAGTGGGTCACTACCACGATCTAATAAAAAAATCGGCCTTATTTCTGTACCATTATTTTCAGAACCCTAGACTCAATTTTGTATAATTGTTCAATGATTACAAATTATTTTGTTTGGAAAAATCAAGAAATGAAAAACCAGAAAAAACGAAACCAAATCCCAGCAAATAACCTTCACCAACTATGGGGGTCAACCAAGCGTTCCAATCTCTTCAGTCACTCCAGTCCAAAATACTGGAACCATTGCCCAACTTTAGTCCCCCCTTCAAATCCCATTTCTCCTCTAAACTACAAAACGTTGATACAGATGCTCTCCCAAAAACATAGACCCTCATCCTATTCCCTTAGTCCAACACCTTTTATCCCCAATCTGCCCTAAACTGCTCAACCAAACGTTTCAACCTCCTTATTCACTCCAGTATATTCTCATTTCGTAGACAACCATTCTATACACACGGACCATGAAATCCTATTTGTTCTCGAAACCACAAGTCACCTCCTTAGTCACTCCAGTCCAAACTCCTCGAACCACTGCCCAACTTTAGCCCCTCCTTCAAATCCCATTTCTCCTCTAAACGACCAAAAGTTGATACTGATGCCTTCCCAAAATCATGGACCCTCATCCCATCCCCTTATTCCAACACCTTTCATCCCCAATCCTCCCTAAACTGCTCAACCAAGCGTTCCAACATCCAAAGAGTCCAGCCAATTCAGTCCACAATACTTCGAACCATTGCCCAATATTCTCATTTCTTAGCCAACCATTCTGTACACACAAACCATCAAATCCTATTTGTCCTCGAAACCACAAGTCTATACAGACGCCTCTAGAAATTCTGGACTTTCATCTCAACACCCTAGTCCAACATCTTCCATCCCGAACCCTCCCAGAACTGTTTTATTCAACATTCCAGTCCAAAATCCTTTTAAACATCATCTTATCTCCCTACTCCGTATCCACCAACACTACAAACAGACCTTCAAATCCGATCTCTCCAAAGATACCTTCATAAAACCCTGGACCCTCATCCCAACTCCTTTCATCCTGAACCCTTCCCGTCACTCCTCTAAAATAGAAATGATAAATGATGGAGTGAGTGTGGTGTTCAATACTTTTTAAAAGGATAGTTCCTACTCACAGTAAGTTGTTTTGCAACGATCCGGATTTCGAGCCTTTTAGCTCATCATCAGGTTGTAGAAATCCTTCAACCTGATGATGAGCTAAAAGGCTCGAAATCCGGATCGTTGCAAAACAACTTACTGTGAGTAGGAACTCCTCTAAAATGCCCAAAGCGCCAATGGCACACGATTTTCTTCCTAGTGATGAAAGTGAATAATTTTATAACTAAATAAATGAATTATTAAAGACTGACGAGCTATTGATTATTGACGAAGAATCATCTTAAATTTAAGTTCTTTTGATCTATTTTAAAGATTTAAAAATACTATATTTTTATTAGTATTCTAACACTAAAGATACTGCTCCTTGGAAATTTTAATGTCACTGATATTAAATTTTTAAAAGCTTCCATCCTGACTTTAAACATCTGTCGGTTTATATTTTTGACTTGTCCTTCAATAAGGATTATTTTCTTCTGGAAAATAGAATATAAACGACCTGTACTTGAGTTTGACGAGATTTATATCAAATCGGATTTAAGGACGTGGGAGGGTTTAAAGTTAGCCTAGTAATGACGTTTGTGCTTCCACTGTGTCACCAATGGTTTTTTGCAACATTTCTAAAATCACAAAACACACGAAAATTCTACACAAGTTATTAAATTATTTCAGCTTTGTCTTATTTCCCAGCCATCGCCTTATTTATAATTCTTACGTTTAATTGGCATAAACAGGAGAAAAAGAATAAAATTTATAAAAAATGATACCTCAAGTTTGACCGGAAAGCCCATAATAAAAAGGCGAAGCGGTTAGGCATTCCCGCATGGCCGACAAGACTTGCGGGTGACGCCTGATACAACAAATTTTTACCGGTTGTAACTTGGAAAAAACGAAGTAGAATACGTGATAGAACAACAACATTTGGAATTTAGATATTAGCTGCAGAATTAAATGAAAAACTAAAAACTTTCACGGGATAACGTCGCAGATTGGCCAGTTTTGCTTACAAAACTCAAGCAATGTATCCGACCGTATACATTGATAAATGTCTAGCACAGGGCCATAAGTCATCCAGGTTCCTATTGTATAAGGAACTTGCGCTTGATGGAAACTTATTTAGTATGTCTGAGAGTGCTACAATTTCCTCTGCGCCATTTTCTTGCTGTTCTTTTTCTTTTTTTATTCAGATGTAAGTTGCTTTCTCACAAAAAGATATAACTGCCTCAACTTGTGTTCCCTACGCAATAGAAAGGCCAGAGAAGACTTTCTATTTTAGAAGAATTTCTTAGCAGAATGTCCGATTCTGGCAGAATTCAAATTGAGACACATTAGTCTGTTCTCATTAACGAGAGAATATACAATTATTTCACTAAATATTTTTCAGTGTTTCAACTTAGTAAACTTTGTTAAAGTAGCCTGGAACAGGAAAGAATGATTTTATATTTAACTACTGAAGATGTTTTTATTTCACTTAATATTATATTTAACAGGTCTTTTTTCGAGAGATTACTAATGAGATACCCTGCTCAAATTGTGAAAATTTAGAGTAAATAATAGTTTAGTTAATAATAGTTTGATGTGTTTGTTTATTAAAAAAAATTATAAATTTTTTGCCCCTTTTTCCGGCAAACGGTTGTCAACCATGTAGTGTATTGTGTAGTGCGCTTTAATTTATTTTTATAACTTAACTTTTTTGTAACTCATTATATTATTGAATAAAGTACATTTTCATTTAATACAGAACTAAATGGTTTTCCAAACAGAAAAAACCACCCTTTTAATCCCAAAAAGGTTTAATAGTAAAAACTGATATTAAACAACAATTTTATATAATTTTCTTTACTAATTACTTTCTTTACTACTTTAATTTTATCATTTTTTTCTAGATTATTATGATAAAAATTATGCTTGATAAAAAGTTCGACAAGGCGACTTCTTATGATAATTTTACAATACCAACCTCTTTAAAATCTTAAAACGCTATTTCCTCCGTTTTAGAAAACAAAAAATATTGCTTGGTTCTGCAGCATAGACTTTTGATAATCCTTTATAAAATTAAACTCTTCCTACCCACCCCTTATTCTCTTAGAGTGAGGTGCGGCAACAAATACTCATACGGTTTTCCCACAAGGAAGCATTCTTGGTCCCATCCTATTACCATTAGACTTACTTTCTTTCCTATCCCAACACTATAATTATCAACTAGGCGGAATGATACCGATTTTCTTCTTTTATCGAAGCAACCTCCAACACCCAAAACATCTTGAGATTATCAGACAGATGCAAAAATTGGAAGACATGATAAAAAACAGTCTTGCCCTTAACTGTAGCAGCTTACCGACTTCTTCTCAATCCAGGTCTTAGGCTGATGTGCAATCCCCAAACAAGACTTAACAGACAACTTAACGGAAGACTTAGATCTGTTTTGTCCGTCCAAACTCAACTTATGGGGCGTCGGTGGTCGCAACGGTTGGCGTTGGCACGGCGCTGATCACTGTAGGGTAAAGGTCGAGGGTTCGAATCTAGCCGCCGTGCATTCGAACCCGAGATACTTACAAATGATCTTTTTTTTTCAAAAACACTAACACCCCGAGGATTGTATGACTTCTACTGTTGCGAATCCTCGTTAAATTAAATAAAATATAAAACTCAACTAACTCTATACAGGACATTAAAGCGACCACCCTGGACCTACATCACTAACTTGACTATCGACAAGACCTTCTGTCAACGATCTGATCCAATCCTTACATAAGTTCCACACCAATCTTTCGATCCATTCTAATCTACACTTAATCTCTTAAGCTTTTTCATATTCAGTGCCAGCTTTGGCGGGTTTCTCTTGACCTGTGCCTTCCGGGTTCAGTGCTGGATATGTCAGTGTTGTGACCAGAATAAGAAAAAAAACAATATACGCAATAATTTGTACTTCTATACTACAGGCTACAAATAAATTATTTATTTACAAAAGCTCAAAGACAAAACCAGCAGAAAAATTGTAGACGTTCCTTTAATATTTCCTTACAGTAAACATACTTTATTTAACTAAAACAATCCTAGATTCTTTGTTTGAAAATCCTATTTTATCCAACATTTTAGGCTATTGTGTAAACAATAATATGCTGTATCTTTTCCTTTCCTTATCGCATTTTATTCAGTTTAATTTCTAGTTTTAAAAAATTCCTTACCTAAAAGAAAACATTTTACGCCTAAAATCATTATGTTTTATACAATAAAAGCCCTACTTTATAAGCTACAACGCTCATTTATAACCAACTTTTTGTAAATGTTTTTTATGTTATATCTTTACATAAATTTCTTGATATTTGAAGGTAAAAATCAAGCTTACAGATCCTAAATTAAAAGATAAGTTTAAAAGATCTACTAAAATCATATTTTCAGACTAAAGAAGCATGGAGTAAATTATTTTAAAAATTCGTGATTATTTTGTTTTCTATTGAATAATAGTTTTCATTTTTTGCTTTTCAAGGGAAGATTACGGATGTGCCATTGCCCATTTTATTACAAATTTTTAGAAAAATGGGACCTAGGGGCTAAATTAAAAATTTAAAGTAATTAAAATATTTTTTTAATTTTTTAATTTATTTTTCCTACATACGTATTTCAGAGTTATATATCAGTCCATTTTACGTAGAATAGGAAAATAAAATGAATAATCATATTAAATGGGACTAGATATTAAAAAGATACGAAAACGAAACGATGCTCTCAGTAAAGTAGAAAAAAACATTTGTTTTGAAAAAACAATTCGGATTCGTTTTAAGCACCCTTAATCCATTTTTTTTTTTTTTTTCAAAAACTCCGACACCCCGAGGGTTCGTATAACCTAGTAGTTGAAATACCCTCGTAAAAAAATCCCTTAGGTATGAATTTTTTATAGTGAACCAAAAATATGTATTTTGGGGTTGGATTCGCCAGGATTTTTTCCGCCCATGTGTTTCACTTATAAATTCACACCTCCTCTGAATTTTATACAAATCCAGAGTTAGTAAGTATGTTGCAAAGCTCAACACCTCTTTCAGCCTGCATCAACAAAGTTTTAATTGAGTACATTATAAGGGAGGAAAGGGGGTGTTAAAATCAACAAAAAACCCTCGTATTTTATATCTCTGGTTCTAATTTATTCACTGGGACCATGTTTGTGCCACTGTGTGTGGTTTTATGTGGTCTAAACCCCAGTAAAAAGACTTGTGCCACTGTGTGGTTTTATGTGGTCTAAACCCCAGTAATTAGGCGGAGTCTTTCAAAAGTAATACAATATTTGTTATTTTCGAAGAAACGGAGACATTTTGGAAAGGGAAAAATTTGCGTTTTTTTTTATTTAATCAAGAACTTGTATTGAGGGTTTTTAGGCTGTGATTAACGAATTTCAACTTTTTTTCTTGCTTAAAAAAATATTTGAAGCTTTTTTGTATGGGATTTTGTATATGTTCGCCAATCACTGATGGATATTATGAATTTGTTTAAATATTAGTTTTTTGTCCTAATTCTTTCAGTTTTAGACTGGTGAGGAAGATCGCGTTGGCATTATATTCAACGTGATTCGGACGGATAATGATAAATTTTATCATCCATGACTGACTTACCGTCCGTCGAGTCGGTCTAACTTGCCTAGTTCACGATCACTGACTGAGCTCGTCTGGGCCCCTTTGAGTTAATTTTAAATTTCCACCACTACCTTACCAAAAGATGTCACTTTAGAATGTTCCGTTGAAACTCACTTTCCAACCTAAATTGATCATCTAAAAAGGACTCAGGATAAACAAAAAATGCAACGATTCGATCAACAGTTATCTTGCTAAATGTTAATATTTGGACTAAATTTTCTCGCATTTACCATTTATAAGAATTTTGTGACTTCTTTTATCGGCAAATAGCTCTTTTTTGTGAAAAGGAATTGAGACCACGTGGTTTGGGAGATATGAAGTTCTCGGTTTCTTTTCTTTTCTTTTCTGGTACTTATTCAGCCATGGATTATTGGTGTTACTTCGTTTAAAATATTGGAGTTCTTAAATTAAATCCATATTAAAGTCAATAATGTCCATGGATATTAAGCTTTTCCAGTATTTTTTTTTTGTCAAATTTATAAACATATTTACTTGTTGAATGATGATATTGTGCATATCGTATATACTAAATGGGCTGTTAGTTTTATGTTTCCAATAGAGAAACTTTACCTAGAACCCCAAAAATTGCCGAATTACCTTAGCAATAGAGACTTTTTTAGGTTTGTAAATATAGGAGGGTCTATTCCACAATAAACCGCATTGGAAGAACAGAAGACCTTGGTCACTAGTGACCCCAAAAAAAGAAAACAATGCATTTAAACACAAATAAATGAAAAACATGTCACAGCTGATATAGATGAAAGACTAAAACTACCAAGAGTTTGTTTTGCATTTCCTTGTCATGCAGTACTCACCTAAACATTTACTAAGTTGTTTACCTCTGCGTGTAAGAAAACTATGTACTTTTCTCTACTTCAAGGCATTATGATGTCATATGGTTTATTGGTTTGGGAAGGAATAGTTTTTTTGTTTTTTTTCTAATTGCATGAAAATTTGACATGATGAAGTACATTGGATGTGAGCACCCGAGTCGAAACCAAATCGAAACATTTTTTTCTATTTTCGTCCAATTCAATGTCAAATAAAAATTAATTACTTTATTTTTATTGATATATTGTTTAAAACGTAGAAAAGTCGATATATTTAATCGCAGACAGAAATGAGAACGACATTGTGATGGAGACACGTTTGTGAGCAGAAACGAGGATAACAGTAACCTAACCATCCCAAAAATAAATTATTTTTAACTTGTTTTTGTTATTTTTTGCAATTTTTTTTTTAAAGAATAGAAAAGAATAAAACTGAAAAACAACTATTAAAAATATTACGTTAAGAAATAGTTCAACAACTTGTGAGGGTGGAAGAGGGTTGTCATTTTGAAAAACGGAGTTAATTCCTTGATTTTTTGATACTTTACTAATTTCCGTTTTTAATATATCCCTCAACCTGAGAAAAAAACAAATGCTGATGGGTTTTTTCTTTAGGAAGACATTATCATTTGGCAATTACTTGATTACTTAGATTTTTTTTCTTTGTAGTTTGGTCATTTTTGATCATCTTGGTTTGTGTATCCTACTTGGGGCATGACTCCATGTCTGCCATACGACTTCAACAAGAAAGTGATATATTTCGGACTTGTCTTAAGAGATTTCTTATCTCATTTCTTGTAGCATTACAATTTTGTAGAGCCTGTTGACGGATGAAATAAATGAAAAACATTTCAAAGCTAATATAGATGAAAGACTAAAACTTAACTAAACTACCAGGAGTTTGGTTTGACAACTCCCTGTCATGCAGTACTCACCTAAACATTTACAAAGTAGTTTACCTCAGCATGTAAGAAAACTATGTAGTTTTCTCTACTTCAAAGCATTATGTTATGTTTACTGTTTTGGAGAGGAACAGTTCCTACCAAAGACATAATAATGCAGAAACATTACATAAAAGCTTACCTAAGTTTGAGAAGTAATGCAAAGCCTCTTGAACCTCAACAAAAAAGAAATATTGTGCCCTACTATTTTGTTAGAACCTTACTAGTTAACTTTAAGCTTAAGTTATCAAGTTGATCTTTTGTGCAGGGTACTGATTGCGAATTTTTGCTTGCAGAAACCATCACCTGGATAAACACTTATAATGCAAATACCTGTAAGAATCTTTTCACATGTATCATCGCTGGAGCATTGATCTGGGATTTGGACTCATTAAAGAGCCATTGTTCAACATGTACTTCTGACAAATTGCTAAGCCACAGTAGAGTTCGGGCCTGGAAGTGTTCATATTGGATCTAATATAACCCATGTGGCTTAAATGACTAGGCAGTCAGTCAAAGTTCAAGAATTTTTGTGACTCCCTCCAAGGATTCCATGTAAGCCAATACATGTTTTGATTTCACCTCACATGAGGTTAAAACTGAGTGGTGCCTGACTGTCAGAGATTATTTCAAGTAGAGAGGATTCCAAGCCTTTTTATTTACTAATCTCAGGCCAGTTGTTGGTGTTCAATTTGTTATAATTTCCAACTGAAAAACCGTAGCATAACCACATATGTTAACTTTGTTTTTAATTGGCAATGGTTCAAAGCTGTTGGTTTTGAGTGCCACTAGTAGCTTCATCACTTTACCTTGACTTTGTTAAAAAGACTGCACCGTTCCTAAGCAAACATTGTATTTATATTATCTTTTAACATGCAGATTTCATGTAAGCAGTTGGTCTAAAATAACACCAAGATGTTGGGCCTAAATGGAAAATAGAATCTACCCAGTTTAGGGTCAGAAATTTGAGAACTCCCAGTGCTCTTTTTCTTGTAAAAGGTACCAATATAGTGCTATGTGGGTGAGTTTATGGATAAGTTATGTAACCAGAGCATACTGCATATATATATATTGATTGTGTCAACAAATCAAAGGAAATGTAGGAAATGTATAGATACAACACGTCTATTTACAAGCTTTAAATTTATTACTTATACTTTATTTCTAAGATTTCTCGTTTCACACCTAAAAAATAGGATAAAAAAATTCAAAATATAATTAATATAAGTGCCAAAATACTATTTTATCTTTTCTTTACCACTATCTGAAGACCAAACTTTATGATGGGAGAACAAATTCTCATTATCCATGACTTGTTGAAACTGGCTCATGCTCCCACCAACTCCAAAATAATATGCTTTGCCAGCGAGAAAACTTCAATAAGCATTAAGGAATAGAAATTGGTAGAAAGTTTGTTTGAACTGAAAACAAGAGCTAAATAGTGCGTTACAAAAGGATACATAGTCCCATCAGGTTTCAGTTTCTTTTTGAACAGGTCGTGCAGTTTGCCGTGATTCGCCGGATTGTATATCGTTTCAGAACTCAGTATCACATCATATTTTCCCTGCGTATCACTGAAGCTCACCCAATCACCAGCCCAAAAGTTAGAACTTTCCAAATGGTCTGGATCGTTCAAATACACATTGGGTATTGTAAAATGTTTTACAACGCCTTCATTCTATAGTATTTTTACAAATAGATTTTTTTAAACTGTTTTGCAGAGTAGAAATTCATAAATCATTTACATAGTCTTGGAAATGGACTGTTCCTGCACCCAATTTATAGGCAGTAATGCCTAAAATTCCAGATCCACAGCCCAGATCGAGAACGCACTTTCCAGTTAGGAATGATCCTAGTCCAAGCATAAACTCTGACAAATCATAAGTGCATTCCCAAACTTTAAGGCCACCTGGTATACAGGAAGAAATTAATTTTTATTTATTTTAACTTACTTAATACTAGTGATAAATTGTCACCCTCATAACTGCCAGACGTGAGGTCAGAATGGTTTGTCTCCGCCTGAACAATAGACTCATCTCTATCGGAATCAGAAACTATGTTATTTAATACTAATGAGGAAGGTAAAAAACATATGGAATGATCTCCTACTTTTATCTCTTCGGTGGCAAGGCTAGATTGCAACTTTTCAAGCTCTTTCGAGCAAAACATAATTTCCTTTGCTGGCAAACAGGCAGTTGTTTCTGAAGAAAAATATAAACTTAGATTTTGCTCAAGAAATTATGGGTAGCAAATATATGACAATATAATCATCTAGAGGGGGTGGTTAATTAATTCAAATCCCTTGTATTGCTATGTTAAATTATTTTGATTGCTGCTATAGATTTTAGATCATCAGCTAAGAGTGAAAAATTAATAGTTGGAAAACAAGATTAACTATTATTTAGAAACAGTTTAAACAATAAAGCACCAAATAGTGAACCTTGAGGAAGTCTTGAGGGGACGGAAAGTGTTTTGGAGGCTAGGAATATTATTGTTACAGCTGTTAAATAACAATAAAACCTTTTCAAGA
Organism: Cimex lectularius; assembly: GCF_000648675.2. NCBI lineage: Eukaryota > Metazoa > Arthropoda > Insecta > Hemiptera > Cimicidae > Cimex > Cimex lectularius. The sequence continues at coordinate 1,530,192 of NW_019392682.1, read as the reverse complement.
GAGATCCATGAATTTCATAGTAAGAAAGTTTGTTAATCAGTAAATCATGTGACATTGGCAGTAGCTTCATGAGAAAAGCTTGGAACTAAATCCAAAGATGTTCCTAAGTTATACACAGTACAGTTAGACCCATGATAACTTATGGATCAGTGATTTGGTCAATGAAGACACTACAGCTCCTCAGTTTCAGAATGGGTATTCAGAAACCTCATTACTGCTCAGAGTTTAGCATGCCTGAGCAGTACTGGGGCAATGAGAATGACCCTCACTGCTGCTCTGGAAGTCCTTCTGAATCTACCATTATATCTTCAACCAGAGAAAGGCTAGAACCATAATTCACAGGTAATGCAGGGGCAGCGTACCTAGATAAAATAAGCAATTTTTAGGACGAACTGCATACAGACAAGGTTTTGGGGATGGTTGTTGAAGCAGTGATCCTAATGTTCAGTTTTTGTAAAAAAGTTCAAGATTCCTACTCATATTGATTCAATTCAAGATTTTGATCCTGTTAATGAATCTTGTTCTTGGCCATGGTCTCGCCGGTGTATTATGTCTGAGAATGTTATTTATTCGGTCTCGATCCTGTTAACGGTCGAGCAGAGACTGCAGTCTCACCAGTGTGTTATGAACTTAAAGTGGTCAAGTTGGAGTGATGATTGAGGTCTCACAAGTAGTAGTAATGTACTTTATATTTTTTCAGGTAAATATCTTAGTTTTTTTCGAGAAACTGAAAAAAAAAAACTGGAGAGAGATTTGGACTGCATTAACCATGTTAAAATCAAGTTTCATGATGAACCATTGCAGTGTCATAACATCACTAGAATAGGTCTCTATGTTTGTTATATTCTGCCTTGGTCCTGCTAATGGTCGAGCCAGGGCGATGGTTGTGACCTCGCCAAAAGTGATGGTGTACTATTTCCCCTCACTTAATATCATGAATTTTTTTTCACTTCCAGCTTTTATCAGGATTGGCCATGTTGGAATCAAGTGTCTTGCTATAGTGCTGGCGAACTATTAGATCATGAGACAACAGCAGCGAGAAAAACAAGGAAACTAGGAAAATTCAGAATCAGGACATTCTTATTCGAGCTTTGACCACGACCAGACCACATACTGTGAAAACCTCCATTATCTGGGTTCGATTATCCAAGAATGTAATTATCCAGGCCCCAGGTCTGCATATATGTATACTATCCATACATATATTCGCGAAGCAACAAGTCACTTCTGATTCAAAGAACCATCCATTGTCACTCTGCATTGAGACAAGTCCAAAAGACAAAAAAGAAAGCGTGTCGTTCTCACAATAGAACAAAAATTGGACATAAAAAAACGTCTCATGGAATAAGGTGGAAAATGTGCAAAAAAATAGCTGGACAGATGTTGGAGAACAAATCGTTTGCAATATCGTTTAGAAAAATTTTATTTGCTTTTTCTTGTCGGTTGAAACAATGTTTTTCTTTCAGGATACCATTTAAAATTAATTTTTGATTAATGTATTAAAAAAATTCCATTATTCAGGGTCCTCGATTTTCTATCATCCCCCTCGGCTTCATAACTCCGGATAGTCTAGGTTCCATTGTACCTTCTTTTGATTTTCGCTTTGTCAATATATTTTTCTTTACTAATTGGGTCTTTCATCCATTTTCTTACTATTAAGATTTACAAAAATAATGTTTTTATAGCCAATGACTTATAATAGAAATTTGAAGCTCATATTTTGGCAAAATTATGAGACGTTTTTACCGAGTGTATTTTATCTGGGCCTTTTTTACATATAATATTTGGTTAACTGACAAAATAACCTTTTTTAACCTGAAAGGGTTTCATTATTATTTTTTACTTAGGAACTTTTGGTTCGTTTTTTTAAATTGCATGAAAATTTGACATGATGAAGTACCTTGGATGTGAGCACCCGAGTTGAAACCAAATCGAAACATACTTTTTCTATTTTCGTCCAATTATATGTCGAATAAAAATTAATTACTTTATTTTTATTGATATATTGCTTAAAACGTAGAAAAGTCGATATATTTAATCGCAAACAGACAGAAATGAGAACGACATTGTGATTGAGACACGTTTGTGAGCAGAAACGAGGATAACCATAACAGTAACCTAACCATCCCAAAAATAAATTATTTTTAACTTGTTCGGGGACCGCGGTAGCCGAGTGGTTAGCATGGGAGACTCTCACGCCGCGGTCGTGGGTTCGATTCCCACCGTCGCCTCTGGCCCTTTTTTCCCGATAACCCCCAATTTGAACAACATATATAAGAGATTCGTCATGGCTAATATGCAAAGATCATAAGGCCAATTAAAAAAATATAAAAAAAAAAACTTGTTTTAGGTATTTTTTTCAAAAAAAATTTTTTTAAAAGGATAGAAAAAATAAAACTGAAAAACAATTATTAAAAATATTACGTTAGGAAATAGTTCAAAAACTTGTGAGGCTGGAAGAGGGTTGTCATTTTGAAAAACGAAGTTAATTCCTTGATTTTTTGATACTTTACTGATTTCTGTTTTCAATCTATCCCTCAACTTGAGAAAAAAAAACCTTCAAAAATTGCACGTTATGACCTGATTCCTCTATATGTGGTATTTTGTATAACATTAACCTGTTTTTTTTTTTTTTATAAATTTTTTTACGCCCTCGGGGTACCGGTGGTATGCCAGTTTGAATGCAGGGCCGCTGGATTCGAACCCCAGACCTTTACCTTACAGTGACGAGAGCCTTGTCAACGCCTAAACTGACGTCCCCTTTATTACCTTTAAAAAATAAAAACATAAACGTAAATTAAATCATAATCTTATAAAATAGAGAAGAACAATGAAAAAAGAGTTAGAGGGACACATAGAGAGAGATGACTGGGAGATAGAAACTGAAGTACAGTTAGACGGACAAAAAGTCAGACAAACAGGTAGAAAGAAAAACAGTGAGACAGATGTGAATGAAAAAGGTTGGGAGACAGTAAGAGAGAAAGGAAAAAAGAAAGAGTGAGTGAGAGAAAGAAAGAGACACACACACACACACCGAATATACAAGTAGAAAAAGAGATGGTGAAGGGAGTGAGGGGAGAGTGAAAGATGTAAATCGAGTAAGATAGAGAGTAAGAAATGTGTGAATGAGAAATGACAGGAGAGCGAATGAGAGAAACAAATGTAAGCCAGACAGACAGACAGAAAAAGAGACAAACAGAAAGATAGTAAAGAGAAAGCTAGAAATATTTGTGTGCGATGTGAGGGAGAAAAGATAAAGTTGTATAACTACATAGGTAAATACATTCCTGTATATTTAAAGAAAAAAATAGAAATTGTGAAGAAAGGTAGTTACGTGTGCCTGTTTTCTGGAAATTTTGAAAAATATGTGCACCTAGCATATAGTGTTGATATTTCGTTATAAAATAAACCATATTTTATGTAATGTACGGTAAGTAGTAAATAAAAACCTTGACTATGGCTATAAAAATAATTATTGCTGTCACTTTGTAGGATTGTGTTTATCAGTGACGAACCTCTGTTTAATAATTTTAAATCCAAGGAGTTTCGTCTGAAATTTAGCGGAATTTCACCCGAGTCAACATGAAGGTTGGAGATAGGAGTGGATTTAAAAGTCCCTGTAGCGATTCGAAGACCGGTGTTCTGCACTGGATCCAGCATTTTCAGCGGCAGAGCTGAAAAAGTTACATCCATAGTCAAGTTCAACTAGCTGTTTGTTCCTCTGGCTTTTTCTGGCTTTGCCCTTTTCATTATTTTATTTTGTGGTAAGTAAGACAATTTTATTTTATTTTATTATTTTTTAATTTTATGATCGTAATGTCTTAGAACTTTGATATGCATGTGCATACAAGTTGCAAATAGTTTTCACCAAAGTATAAGTGTTTTTGTTCGGTTACTTTTTTTTAAATTATATTTTTTATTAGAAAACAGGGTTGTTCTATTATATATAGTAATAATAGTTGTATATACCTTGTTTTGTGTTAATGCATTTATAAGTGTGAAAGTATTTATTAGCGTGAATGTGTGATGTGAGAGGGTCGACAGCGGAATATCCAGTGCCCATTCAGTGTTTGTATAATATGCGTAAATGGTGATATCGAGTATGGGATGTGCGATTCTCGAGTCATTTGAGCCTATATAAAATCAAATCCAAATCGAAAATCCAATCCTAATTAGGGACTCTTCGAACTTAATTTAAACCTGGAATGGATTTAATTAAAAAAAAAATATATTTTAACAAGGCTTGAGGGATGTAACAAAATAAGGAATGTGATGAGTTGCAATAGATAAGGATAGATGATAAGAATTCTTCTCCTTAAGAGGAAATAAAAATAAAAAGTTAGAATTTAAGATTCTCTTTTACAATATTATCATACAATATTACAATGTTATAGTAGTACATTATTACATTCATTACGTACAATGTTTAAAATTACAATATAATTCAAGTGACAGCATTTAGTGACCGTTAATTAATGATTATTTGGAGATCGTGATATGCAGCCTTGGGTGATGTAGGTTTATTTTTATTTTTATTTATTCCCCCCCCCCCCAATAAAAGATCTTCAAATAAAGATCGAAACATTGGCACAATAAAGAAAATGTTTTTCTAAACCTACATCGCACAAGACCGCATCTCACAATCTCCAAATAATCATAATTCAATGATATATGACTATAAAACATTAATTTTATTTAAGCCAATTTCTTCCAAATTCAAATCTGTTTTAACAGCTTTTGGAATTTATGCTATTTATTTTATTTTTGCAGATGTACAACTTTAGCGTACAATGTATAATTATAAAAACAAATTAATACGATGATGATTATCATACAATACAACATAAAAGTTGAAAATGTATTTTATTCAGTAATACTCTTATGAATATTTTTATTAATTGGTGGATTCAAGTGAATATCTTGTGAAGAAAATTTTCTTAGATGAATTTCTATTAAGGTTGTTCTTTCATCGTTGAATTTATTAGGTTGATTTTAGGCAGAATTTTCGGATGTCCATTGGATGTTGATTTACGGACCAGGACGATTCCCTTTGTAGTAGATCTTTCCAGAATCTGTCTGCATTAGGTAGATTCCGTGAAGTTTTTCCATTTCGGTTTTTTTACATGCGACAATTGTTAATTTCCAAGGTGTAGTAAAGAAGATTAAATATTTATTTTATCAATTCGATGTGATTATTTGTTGTTTGAAGTCTGAGAAGTGTGAAAAGTCGACATCAGTAGAATTTCTTCGATGAAACTGGATCGGTAATAAGATACCTTGCCTTTATAGCATTGGAATCCTTGATGTAAACATTTTTCACCTTTTGTAAAAGTGTAAAAAACTTTTACAAAAAGTGAATGATGAACATATTGACCCCACTTTATCATTTCTACTTAATTATTTCTCTCCTCTATGTAAATGTTTACATAAATTGTTTAATAAAATTTTAAAAAAATTTCTTTTGTTTTTAGTACAAACTTATTTTCAGGAATTACAGTTATATAAATTTGGTATAATTTGGAAGGGGTTGAATATAAAATATCATATTGTACTCATCAATGTGTTTGTCCTTGACCGGTAAACATCTGATTGTGTTATCTCTTCCATCATTATTATATCAGGGAGTATAATATAGATTTTCGTGCGAGCCTTTTAAGATTATATAAAAGTATAATCCTGTCTAGAATCGATTATGGCTGCAATGCATATGGTTCAGCATCAGAAAGTAAGCTCAACTGCTTAAACCCAATGCAAAACACTTGTTTACGATTGGCCACAGGGGCCTTTCGATCAAGTCCGATACTTCTGGATCAAGCCTACTGGTTGAAGCTGGAAAATTGCCATTAGCGTACAGGCGACAGTTTCTTGACACTAAATTTCTTGTTAAAATCATATCATCTCCATTACATCCTTTGAATGATTTATTTCCAAATAAAAACATCATCTCCCTTGAAAACCGTGATAATAGCAAAAAGAAACATTTCGCTGTATGCACTTCCTTGTTTTTACAGTCAAACCAACACCATTTCACCATTACAAATTATCTCCTACATCTCCTCCCTTGCTCTCACCAAAAGCTAATTGTCAGCTACAACTCGCTAAACTCAAAAAAGAAAACACCCCACCATATGTATACAAACAAAAATTTCTAGAAATCCTGGCGAACCTTCCGCAGGCTACCTTAGCATTTACTGATGGGTCGAAAAGCTCAAATGGAGTAGGAGCTGCTTTTACATCCAATGATAGGAAATATCTTTGCTCTCTTTCCCCAATGTGCAGCAATTTTAGTGCTGAGCTAGTGGCAATACATAAATGTATACATCTAAACTGTCCAACAGGTAAAATATTATTAATATGTTCTGACTCACTCTCTGCTTTGTCAGCATTGAATGATCCCTTTACACATAACCATCTCATCCAGGAAATATTTGTGACATTGAAACATCTTTCTCAGAGAGGCATTAGGGGTTTTTTTGTGGGTTCCTGGTCACAGCGGCATTGCTGGAAATGAGATTGCGGATAGGGCAGCCAGAGAGGCAGCCATTTCAGGAGAGTTAGTAAGAGAAGTTCCAGGCGACGATTATATTTCAAATATAAAATCAGAAATCTGGTATAGATGGGAAAAAGACTGGCACGATGTTGGGGAAAATAAGCTTAGGGAAATAAAACTAACAGTTAAACCTTGGCCAAGTTCAATAAGGACTAACCGTAGGGAAGAGGTGATACAAGATTACGAATTGGCCATTGTAGGATTACTAAGTCATCTAACGGCTAGAGAACCACACCCTGTCTGTCCTTGTTGCAATGAGATTATTACAACAAAACACTTTCTTCTGCACGTCCAATCTACTCAGCCTACAGACACCACATCTTTTATACGCAAACCCTCTATAACATTCTAAAAAAAAAATTCTTTCATACCAAAATAATTCTCTAAGGTGGGGTTGAGATGGGAAGTTGATGTCCGAGTGGATCGAGGTCACGATAGCTCAAGTGGTAGAGCAGCGGCGTATCTAGCCAAAGATCGTGGGTTCGAATCCCGCTCGTGCCATTAGCTTTTTTTCATCTCAACTAAAAACCTTAATTAATTGTAATGATTTAATTGGTCAAGCGGACCACGAAATTAGTGAATTTAAATAATTAATATGGTCAATTCTTCACGGTATCAAATTTCTCTCTCACAAGTTGCAAATCTTCATATTCTAATTCTTGACTGTTGAAGGTTATTGTATCAGTAGTATTTCAAAAATTTTTCATGATTTTTTTGTTTATGGAATGTTGCACTTTAGGATTGTTTTGTTAAATAATTTTGTTTTCACATACTCCAGAATGCAATTCCATTATTGTCTTGCCATCATTGCGATCCAAGTTTCCCGTTACTATTTTGTTTCTTAGTTCATTGATGTTCTCATTTTGCTCTAGAATTGCTGAATTAGATTTTTTGTGTATTTTATTGTTACAAACCCTTTTTGTTTGTTCGATTAAAGTCTTATGTTTGAATGTGGTAAATTTTGTGTATTGTATATGTAAAATGGAAATTTGAGAATAAATATCCTTCAGGTTGTAGTGAACCATTTTGTATTCTTTGACTTGCAGTTTGGTAGTATGCCTGCATTTGACATGATATCTGTGATTAGAAAGATTATCCTTTCTAAGAGGAGGAAGTCCTTCAACAATCAATATCATATGAGAAGTTTCTCGGGCATTGCATATTTGCCAAATGAATTTTTTATAGTAACCGAGCAGTTATTCGATTCGGCCATGTGGAATTACAGTCAAAGTTCATCAATACTACATACAACAAAACAATCACGTTATATAACTAACCTAATTGAGGGTCAATAGGGCATTTTGTATACTGTGTACTGGTAGTTTTTTATTTTATCATTTTATTTTTTTTTTTTTTTTAAGCAAAGAAATGGGGTGATACAATTGCATTGCCTTTGTGGTGGTCACAACTACAACATGTGTTCTTCTTGTCCTCTGTCCACCCGCTATTGCTCCTGTAGCTGGTTGGTTTGGGATAACTGCAGTCGGAGTTACAGCAGGTTCGATGGCAGCAGCAGCCCAATCATGTATAGGCAATGTAATGAAGGGGTCACCGTTCTCTATTCTCCAGCATGCAGGAATGCGTGTTTAATAATTTACACTGGATGAATTTTTATGGAGGGAAAAATCTTGCAAATATGTACACATTATATTTGTTTATAATACAATATATCTCATGTTTTTCTTTTTTTCCACACACAAAACACATTGATGTATCATATATGAAGTTTGAAAGTGCCTGACAAGGTAGGTAATAATGCAAAATAAATTGTTGATAAAATTTTACCACACCTACACATGAAAATGCTTTATAAAATTCCAAGTAATTATTATTTTTAACTAAGGTTTTGATTGAGTTGAAAAAGTCAGTGTCGCAAGTGGGCTTTGGCTAATGGAGTGTCGGTTCGAATCCCGTTTGTGACACTAACTTTTTCATCTCAACTAAAACCTTAGATAAAAATAATAATTAATTGGAATAATTAATATGGTGAAATTACGACCACTAAACATATGGATTAGTTTTATAAAATTATATAATGTAAATAAAATTTTAATTAATTTAAAAGAATTTATTTGGTCAAGCGGACTATGAAACTAAATATGTAATAAGCAAAATGAAGTATACTTCACTAAAGCTATCCGTGGCCATTTCATTTGTCGCCGAGAATCAAATAGATTTCACGACATTTGAAAATTGGCAAAAAGGAGGAAAAATTCAAAATGTAGGTTGAGATGGGGAGTTGGTGTCCGAGTGAATCAAATTTACAATAGCTCAAGTGGTTAGAGCAGAGGCGTGTTTAGCCGAAGGTCTTGGGTTCGAATCCCGCTTGTGACACTTTTTTTATATTGTCACGGGCTCAGCCCGGACATAGGAGATAAGAGTGAGAGGAGGGGGGTGACGAACAAGCTGAGGCAGGAGTGCTCGCTTGGATCTTGCCGCGACCCTAACGTTTGACAAGCGCGTCCGTAAGTCCGATATAACATTTGTCCTGGGTACTGACTTGAAGGGACTAACCGATGTGTGTTCTTAATTCTTGAATAAAAGGTGAAAGAATTTGATTCCAATTGGTGTGTTTATTGATTTCCTTTGTATCCCCCTGCGTACTCTGACTAATTTCAGGGGTAATTAAATGTACCTCAAGTTCAGAGGTGACAATATCAACCAAAACCTTAATTAAAAATTAATTATTGAAAAGTTATATACATATTTTTTCAAAAACGTCATCTTAGGCAATCTTGAATTATTTTATCATTTTTACCTCAACTCCTGTTTAATTAGAGGACCACAAATTAAACTTTGCGAAAACTTTTTATTTATTTATTTTTTTTATATATTTTTTTTAAATGCATTTCCTATTTATATAAATACGAGTATTCAGTACTGTTTTGCTGTAGGAACAGAAAGCTTTATTTATTTTTTTAACAGATATAAATATATAATTCTTGGCGAAATCACATAAATTATAGTGATTTTAATATTAATTAAATAAATATTTTAAATTAAATCATTCAAAAATCTAACTTATAAGCTCCAAATCCTTGGGAGTCGGTATGAGAACTGGAATGCCCGTTTGAAAACCAGTAGATATTACAGCCATCTTCAGAATCCTTTCGCCTGTTAATTTGCAGCTATTATTGTCCTAAAATAAATAAATTATATATAACAAGGAAAATCACTATATTAAGTATTTATTTACCATTATTTCACCATTAATAAAAGGAATATTATATTCATCGGCCAATTTGACCAGTTTTTTTGCAACGGGAAGAGGGCCAGTGCTGCAAGAACCATTCACAAGGCAAATGCGAGTGGACAAGTAATTCGGTTCTAAAAGGCGTAGTTTTTCCTTACACTACAATTTAAAAATACAAACTTTTAAATAAAAGAAGTAATTTTAGCAAATCTAAATCTATTGCTTACAAATTCTGAGCCATTAGGCATCGTAGTATCAACAACGACAGCCACATAGTCTACAAACGTGTCCGGCTGAGGTGATAAACATATGCTCTCAACATCTTCAGCCAGTTTGAGCTTTATTTCCTTGTTGTACAGCTTCTTTGAAGCATATGTCATCGCCTGCTTGAGCTTTTGGCAAAATGTGTTTGTCGAAAGTATCTAAAAAATTTAGAAACTGATTTTCAATCAAATAACTATTCCAGATATAAGGATATAACGGAGGCCAATGTGAATTTTGATAAATTAAAAAATAGTCCTTGTTTATGCAAATTAGTAACTTTATAGAACAATAATTTTGGAATTTGAGCCCAAGATGAATGATGGAGGCCGACAACAACTTCACAAACAAGTACAAGGTACTAATACCAGAAATAGAAAAAAAAACGATCCAAAGGAATAGATACATCTGAAGGCCACAGGAGCTGGAGGCGTGTGGTAGTACTGAAAGGAACACCGTGCAGATACTGCCCGGAAGAACAGACCGCAGAACCCATTATATATTTTTATGAGTCTATGTAGGTGTAGATTCTTGCAACTGGAATTGAAAAGCCGTAGCAAGACTGCGAAGTTTAATTAACAACCTGAACCTGGACAGTGAGTTATAAAAAACAAAGGAGCACAATACTCAAGTCGAGTTGAGGAAGGCCTTGCAGCCACATCTTTTACAGCTATACCTATCTCATCTATAACAAGAGAATTTAACCAGCATAAGAAGGAAAACTAGATGAAAAGAATCAAAAGAAAATATTTAAAATATCCTGACCAAACGAAGTAAATTTTCATCCTACCTTTGCCATACTTTTTAAAATACGATCATAAGCATGAGTATGTAAAGAGAAACCGTATCAAATAGACGAAATTGTTTTTACCAAGACTGACAGCTCTTCCGTCCAAGGATTTTCACTCATATCGCTAGCCATTTTATTTTAAATTAACTTTTAAAACGGACTTTGAACACAGAAAAAAAGGCGAAATTTGTACTTTACTTCCCGGGCCTTATCACTTATCGCAAGGCAAAAACGCGGGATGTTCTCGTTCCTCATTATCATTCATGGGATAACAGAATGTTTGACAAGTTTATTAAAGGCCGAAAAAATATAACTACTTTTTGTTAATAATTTTAATACGTTTTTAATATTATTTTATAGTTTTTTATTCAAAGTATAGGTCTCGATTAAAATCTGAGATCGACTGAGCAGTCGAAACTGATAACGAAAGTATTTTTTTTTAACGACTCGATGTACCTTCGTGCTTGAATACGAATAAACCACCTATAGACTCTGTATTTTACATTTTTCCAGGGATGAAGATTATCTTAAATTAAACCCGTGTAGATTATCGGGTTAAATTTATTGATTGGATTTATCCGAGTAGGCCGAAAAGCCGGTTCGATTTATCGCGTCCGAATCATTTGTAGGTTACCCGTCTTATGTCGCACTACAGTTATTTTAGTCCGCTCCTGTTTATTTCACGGTGATAGGTTTTTTTTATTTTTTATTTATTTATTTTTTTTTTTTGTGCGCCCACCCACGGCTGAAATGTCCTCGAGGAATTCCGACAGCATATTTTCAAAAACCAACAGGAACGACAGGTTCAAGCAGATGACCAGGCAACAACAGTTGATAGAAGAGAAGAAGAAGCAGATACAGGAAAAGTTGGAAGAACAGAAGCGGAGGGAGGCGGAAGAAGCGCTCAAGAAAATCAGAAGCGACGATTCCGGAGACGACCCGACCAAATGGAAATGGTACATTTTTTATATTCCCTTTGCCAACCTATTTATAATGTACTAACCCTATCCTTAAAAGGCAAGAAGAAAAATAACCAATAATTGCTTGTTTTTGATTAAAAATAACCCAGAACGTAAACCATTACATTACCAAAAATATCACACTTTTAACACCCAAGAAATCCATGAGATTTCCTCCTGTGGTCTGCAAGGTGAGGAACCCTGTAATTTGATCATTACTGATCATCCTGCTCTGCCTGTTCGCTGGTTGGTTTGGCATTTCACCATCTTCAGTGAACGACACACAAGATTTACACTAGACTCTTAAAGAGAAAAAAACACATTTTTTGTATATACTTTTGTATATGTGTTAAAAACCTTGTCAGTAGATTCTCTATTCAAAATGAAACCAAAAAGTCCTAATTGACTATGGTCCGAATCTGAACAGTATCGCAGTTACCCCCCTTTTTCTGATTTTTTAAGTTTTCACGACCTTACTTTCAAATAAAATATGATGACTCCAAAATTAAACGGTTTTGAACAAATTTGTTGATACGATTGAAAACTACGTTAAATTTCCTATAAAATGTATTCAATACTGAACTTGTAAACATTAATGAAATTAGCGTTTTAGTAGCGAGAACTTTAAAAAATAATTTTTTTTCCCCAAGTCGAAAAACTTACTATGGTGATTCTAAACTACTATTTTCAAACGTATGACCAGCAAATTTCAGAAAATGTACTCTATTTATTATATTCACTAGTTTCGTGGTCCGCTTGACCAATTAATATCTAACAATTAATTAAGGTTTTCAGTTGAGATAAAAAAGTCAATGGCACAAGCGGGATTCGAACCCACGACCTTTGGCTTGATACGCCGCTGCTCTACCACTTGAGCTATCGTAACTTCGATCCACTCAGACACCAACTTCCCATCTCAACCACACCTTTTGAATTTTCCCTGCTTTTTGCCTTTTTTCAAATGTCGTGTAATCTATTTGATTCTCAGCGACAAATGAAATGGCCACGGAGATTTATACTTTATACTTTCTATTTATTATACTTTTTAGTGGTGTAATTGCTTTTTTAATTAATTTTTCAAAGATGAAGAAATTGATGAAGGAAAAGGAAAAAAAACTGTGGTTGACAGATTGGTAAGGTGGAAAGATTACTAATAATAAAAAATAAAAAACTTTGGAAGGGCAGGAAAAAAGAAAATTTTGAATGAATGAACTAAAAACGTTTTGAATCACAAAACTCTTTTATTCCAGGGAATAATAAGACAATAATCCTTTAATCAAAGTAGCAGTCGTGTTGGTAAATAAGTAAACATTTGCACTATTTCAGTTTCAATCCAAATTAAAAAAGTTTGATAAATTCATTCAAAATTTCCTTAAGTTTTTTTATTTATTTATGTTTTAACCTTTCCACCTTACCAATTTGTCAACCATGTCCTTCATCAATTTCTTCATCTTTAAAAAAGTAATTAAAAAAGCAATTACACCACTAAAAAGGATATTAAATTGAGTACGTTTTCTGAAATTTGCTGGTCTCTAGGTTTCGAAATAGTAGTTAGAATCACCAAAGTAAGTTTTTCAACTTAAAAAAAAAAAAAAAAAAATTCTAAGCTCAGGCTACTACGTTTATTGCACCATCGTTTACAAGTTTAGTATTGATCACATCTTATTGGAAATTTAACGTACTTTTCAATGGTATCAATGGATTTGTCCAAAACATTTTAGTTTTGGAGTTATCATTGTTTATTTGAAGCAAGGTCGTGAAATCGTAAAAAATAAAAAAAAGTGGAATAACTCCGAAACTGCTGAGATTCAGACCATAGTTTATTAGGACCTTTTGGTTACATTTTGTATGTAAAAACTACTGGTAAATTTTATAACACGAGTTGCCGAACACCCTGTATTATTGTATATATAACTTATTATTTTTGTCTAAGGTCTTGGTTGAGATGAAAAAGTTAGTCCATCAGTGTATATTATTCCATGCATATTTAGTGGTCATAATTGACCATATTAATTATGTCAATGAATTATTCTTTTTATCTAAGGGTTGAGATGAAAAAGTTAGTGTTACGAGTGGGATTCGAACCCACGTCCTTTGGTTCAATATGCCGCTGTTCTAACCATTTGATCTATCGTGGCTTTCATCTCTGAATAACTGGCACAAAAAACAGGATTATGCTTTAACCGTTCTGCTACATCAAAAAATTGCTTTCAGTTAATATTTTTTCTTCTTTGATTTCATTTGATATTATTCCTATTCTTAAACCTTTTTCAATGGCTCCAGGCTGACAATGTGCTTTCACAAAACAAGTAACATAATTACCAAACACATCACAAATTACCTGAGCTACAGTTTTCCCTTTGTATTCAGGGCTTTTTTTTATTAAGAGGACTCTTAACAAGCAAAAAAATGAATAAAATAAAATAAATTTTATCCTGGCAGTGTATGTTGAAAAGGTAAGTCTGTGCTGTGAAGATCTCAAAAGACAGGTTTCAGGCCAAAGGACACAGAAAAAATTTAATTGTCTTTCTTAAAGAGGCTGAGAATAAAAATTTTGATTATCACCGATGCTGCTTACAAAGGCAGGGCTGAAAAAACCCGCGCTGCACTGTTCTGCTTATTTCCACTCAAGCCTATGTCTGCTTTAGGCCTTAAACTTACAATGTTGTAAACAAATTGATATAACTATTAGAAATTAACTCAAACTCAAAAACAGTTGTTCATACTTTTTTTAATATTTTCCAATGAATAGATAGTCCTCAATCAATAATCAGAAATGTGGTAATGATTATTTTCATAATCTCTTGGCTGGTCAAAAATCACCTTATGCCAACAAGTGTTTGTTCATAAAATTATCACCCAAAAAGATAAAAACATCAATTTTCCATTTTATATTTTTACCTTTCAGTAAAGACGTCTGAAAGGATGGACTCAAGTAACCTTGCAACACTTACATTCTGTTAGGTATTTTATTAAATTTTTCAAATGGGTAAATAAACTAATCGGTAGTATAAGGAAAAAACTGAATAACACTGTTATCATTTTATTTATTTAATTAATTTTTTTTAAACTAACCTTGCATTTGATCCATAGAAATTGGGACAAAAGTCATTTTTGTTTCAGTGGTGACAGATCTGATGGAGAAAGGCCGCAAAGTCTCAATATATTTTCGAATGATGGAAGCTTTCTTGATCAATTCAGGAAACTTGCAGGTAGATAGTAGGTATTTAAATTGTAAGTGATTTTTTGTATAAATAATTTTGTAATTGATTTTTAAAGGGAAGAAAATTGGAGTAGACGATATTGTGAAAAGTCATGTTGTTACTTCCACTGACAGATCGAGATCTCGTTCCCCTTTAAAAAACGATGTAGCTTCTTCATCAGTCTTGACCAGTGTACCGGCCCCAGTTACTTCACAACCCCCGCCTGTACAAAATGTTTATAATGTTCCTCCACCTCTTCCAGGGCAATTAGTCCCGCAGAACATACCTCCCCCTTCTCCCATTTTACCACAGTCCATACCTCCACCCAGCCCCCTTAATATACAGAATATACCACCCCCGAGACCAATGATACCGCATTGCATACCGCCTCCACCTCTGATGCCGTGTATGCCGCCACCACCTCCCCCGCCGCCTTGTCCTGTTCCTCCTCCCCTTTTAAATTTATCTCATCCACCGCCCCCTCCTTTACCACGATTGTGCCAACCTAATTCGAATCCTGTAACTTTGGTTCCACCGCCTCCACCCCCGCCTTTACCGCCCATCTCTTGTCCCTTGAATTTCAGAAACGTTCCACCACCTCATATGAGCATGCCCCCTCCGAATTTGAATCTCAACGTCCCACCTCCTCCTCCCCCACCACCCCCTATTCCTTTAACACTGGCCTTAAATAATGCAGGTGTCCAATCTCTAGGCAGTTCGCCTTCTCATGTTAGCCCACAACAATTCTCCTCCTCCCCTTCTAGCTTCAATCCGGCCACACCACCTCCTAAACTGTCTCAAAGTGATCTTTATTCTCCTGTCCCTCAAGATGACAAGCCTGGCTCTCCAATTGATAAAGCCAAGACAGTTTCATCGACTGAAGGTAACTTTTAATTTTTGTTGTCATTTTTTAAAAGAAACTTAAAATTCCTAATCAGGTATGACTCACTTGAAATTTGACTATTAGTTTTACTATAATAATAATAATGGAAGAAAGAATAGAGTAAAATTATTTTAAGATTTGCAATTCTATCAATATTATTTATTCATTTCAGTATTGTATTATTTTTTAAAATTAATAATTATTTTTTTATTCTTTTTAATGCCATTATTTTTAAATTTCACTCACTGATTTGTAAAACATTTCAAGCCAAACGATAATTATAATATCAATCATCATCAATTTTAGTTCATCACTGGTGATTTCTGACTAATGATCAACCAAAATTCAAATTACCACAGAAGTTGTAAATGTCTCATAAATATTGAATTTTATCCGCAATCATTTCTAACTTATGATTGATTTTTGTTTAAAATTTATTTTCATTATTTTAAGTAAATTGTTTCTATTAGTTGAAAAATTATTTGTTTAAAATTCATTTAACGAGTTTGTTAAATTTAAATATCAGTGAGTCTTAGGGAATCATTAAATTAAGGGTAGGAAGGTAGAAACTGTTTGTATGGGAGACTTTAGAGTTTTTTGATAAATATGAAATAGATGGTTGACTCGAGTTTACTAGTTCCTGCAGACATAATCCAGGAAAACTCTGGGACATTTCTTCAAGAGAATCAAATTAAGCAGGAACCCTCGGAGGCTGTCACCGAGGAAGAAGGATCATCGCAATGGTTTGTTTAACACTGTCGAATAAAATTACAGTTTTAATATTCAATTAATATTGATTAATTGTAGTGAATCATTTAGTAATCCCTTGGTTACTTTTTCGAACGCGGAAGGCAAACAGAATAAAATCAAAGAAGAACAGTTCCCAATAAACGAGATTGAAGTAAAAAAAGAAATTCAACCTTTGGAAAACGATTCCGATTGGGATGAAAGGCCTAGTTTTAAACTCGAACAGCAAGAGGCTTGCTCAAAACCTCCAGAGCAAACAAGTCTATTAAACAATTTACAAAAATCTGGTAAGTATTTTTTTTTACATCATTTTTATGTATCAATTACAACGCTTTATTGCAGGTGAAAAAGAGAGAAAACGGAAAAGCCGGTGGGGAAACACTGCCGAAGATGTGAAGCCAGCAGCTGTTATCTTTCCGAGTACACCTACCATCTCTGTCACAGGTGAATAGGTTGTACACACAATCTGTGCAAAGTGTGTATAAACAAACTCCAAAAATATATATGTATGAATAAAATTAAGGGGTGATTTTTCAAAAATGCCCTAGTCTGTTTTTTATAATTTATTTTTGCAATCATTTAAAAATTAATTTTTTAAAAATTTATTTATTTATTTTTTTAAAGGAATGTCAGGTCATTTATTAACAAAAGTCACAAGGTCTGACCCTGGATTGGTTCAGTATGCCATTTCAGCTTATGGAAGTGCTCAGCTTACAGAGGAAGATTGGAAAAAGGCCGAAGACAATTACAAGGTTAGTACTTTCTAAATACTAACACTAAACCATCAGTTCTGCATGATCTGTTTTATCGATTCGTTTATTTCACAGGTACACCTTTTGTACCAAGATATGATGAACAAGAAAGCCCAGATAGAAAAGCTCAGAGCTCAAGGGAAAAATAAGTACGAATACGATTCCGATGAGGAAGTGGATGGAGGTACTTGGGAACATAAATTGCGAGAGAAAGAAATGATAGCAACAAAACAATGGGCTGAGTCGTTAACCGAGATGGCCAAAGGGAAACATCATATTGGCGATTTTTTACCACCAGATGAACTGAAACGGTTCATGGATAAGGTAAATAATAATAAATCTTTACAATGTAACCCTGTCTGGTTTATTCAAAATTTGGGTGGTCGGGGATAGCTCGACATGAGATGGGAGGGTTCATTACATACAATTAAGATAAATATCTTTTGATATCAGTACAAAAATATACATCGAGCAATCAGTACATACAAATCTGACCGATCTGTCATACTATGAGGTGATGGGAAAATAAACCAGCCAGTGTTGGAACTCTATTTTACTTAGGTTGTGTACAGAGTGGCGTGACGAGCAGAGCGACGAATGTAGAGTAGAGGAAAACGCAAGGAATGTCATTAGAGAGCAAAGAAATGGTCAATACAGAGTGGAGCGACGAGTATTACGTAGAGAAAAGAGCGTGGATGTGAAAGGAATGGTTGTCAGTTGTGCACTGTGCAGTATTATCATCTTCCCTGTTGAGTGATAATGGATCCCAATTACTTCTTCCTGGAAAATCATCGTTGAAAATATGGCATTTAATTACGCGTGGGTGGAAATCAGAGGCATACATCCCATTAATCGATCGTGAGGTGAGAACAGAGAATTTCATCATTTATTTCGCAAGTTATGAGAAGACCCCTCTAAATTTTACCAATATTTCCGAATGAGTATGACTACGTTTGACTACTTGCTCGACAAAGTTCAGCACAAGTTGATCAAAAACGGTGGACAAACTATAATTTGAATCCAATCATGCCTGACGAACACCTAGCTGTAACTTTAAGGCTTTTTTTTACAGTATTTTTACTATACACTGAATTTAGTTTATGATAAACTACCTTTTCAATTAAATAATAGTTTATCAAGCACAACCTGCAACTCAAATAATTTTGTAACGTTTTTATCGCATAAATTATTTCGCAACAAGAATTTTCTTACTGGATCATAAGAGATGCTTCTCCTGGTAACATAGTTTTTCAAATATGTTACATTTTTTTCGCCAAAACTCTACGTTATATTGAAACCATTGTTTACCTATTTTCTAGACCAATTATTTTGAAACAAGCGTGGAGTACAATCGTGTAATAAAATCCCTTAGGAACGGAGTAAAAATTGATTAGTATGAAACAAAAAGTTTAAATGTGTGTCACAACCTTTAAAAAATGCCTAGATAGGAATTTGCAATACAATAAGATTTCAATTTAAAAAATATGATTTGCTACGAGCTGCGTGAAAATATTTGAGGAGTTAGTTAACCTTCAGTGCAGATATATAGTAAAAATTGAATGACGCTGTATTCGTAAACAAAAAGTAAAGTCACTTTTGGCAAATAAATATCAACATATATTTATCAATTTAGTAGAAATAATTAAAAAAAAAAAAATAAACGGCTATGTATTTAAAAAATAATCCACTCATTTCAGTTTAAAACAAATTTCACATAAATACCTTTTATTTCTTATCCTGACAACGAAATAATTTTTTATGTTATATATAGTTTTTAACATAAAATTATTTCGATACAAAATGAAAAATTAAACTAAAACCTGAGAACTATGTAGAGCAGAGCAACGAAAACAAACTGGGTTAATCGTTACGCTCTGCTCTCTCTTCGAAGCTTTGCGCGACCTTCGAACAGCACTCGACTCTGTGCATGCCCGTTTGTCATCGTCATGTTTTCGTTGCTTTGCTCTATGCTACACACGTCGCTCTGCTCGTCGCGCCACTCTGTACACAGCCTTAGTTGGGACTAGAATAGGGTCAAGATAATCACAAGGCTGCTGCCTTTCTAAGTTCAGTTCAGACCAGGAATTCGATGTTTAGGTTAGTTTAAGCCCACCAAGCTTGGATTATTGGATTGGTTATGTAGAGGATTTGGTGGAGTACTTTGGATACGCTGGATGAGTGGGTACACCATGAGCAGGTCTAGTGTCTGAGTATAAATGTCACATATTGGGTTTTTTGCTCTTTTTACTTGATCTGAGTGCCAGAAAGTAATGAGGTCCAGGTATTCTTGGATCACTTCTATTACTAGGATAGGATTGCAGCGTAGGTAGTCAGAGCCGATTCTCACTTTAAACCTTCAAACACATAAATTTGATGGTATAGTCCCTGTTTGGGTGCATATCTGTCACCCTGTACACTGTACCCCTCTATCTACAACCCCTATCTTCCGGAAGTCCACCAATCATAACACACTTCCCTCCTTTTTCCTCAAAAACCAGCCTTTTTGTGCTCTCTTCTCCGCCAGCTCTTGGAGCGAGCACACCCTTTATCGCCTTATCTCCCCAAAGTGTTGCGCCATAGTAATTCACCTCCATGTAAGATCGCTGTTTCTTAAAGTTTCCTCGCCATGCGAATCCCCACGGATTCCCCTTCAAATTACCATATGATCTTCATCCCATCTCCCGACTGTATGATCACCAAACTTATTATCGCCATTTTCCCTTAATATCTCATCTCCCTTTTTCTATCTATCATCATTATAATCCCACGAACGAATCATCCATCATTATCCCTCGAAGACTTCATCATCTCACTGGCTACTACCTGGATTGCATCGTCTCATTGCCATCGCTACTGGATTTCACCATCCATCATCATCATCAACGACGCTGCGGGAACCAAGTCGGTGCACTGGCCTAGTCACCGCTGAACAGCACATGATATCGCATTCAGGAGGCATTCACCGCTTTCCGGTCTTCATCGCCTTTAGACCGTCATCACCTTCAGATCTCCAATACGATCATCGGCCATCTTGTAGAATAGATAGAAACGGCCATAGAAATTTCATTAAACAGTGAGTCTTCAATTACTCCTTTCGTTCATTATTTATTCCTTCATTTAACCATTCCTAAACTAACATCTATTCAATCGGAATCTTCCATTCCCATTGGTGCCGAAACAATCTTCTTATTAATTCAACTCCTATATCCGGCGGTGTTTGTCGGCGCCATTTTGTATTTGGCTGCTGGCGAAGAGTCCCAACTAAATGAAATCATTGGTCTAGAATGTAGGATGATCACTAGTTGAATCCTGCTCGGAGTGCTGATGCTGCCCTTCCTCCTTTTCCACTCCAGCTCCGAATTAAGTCCAAAAGCAAACAGGCCAATAATATCCACACATCAACAGCCTTGATGGGTCACAACATAATTTGGTTGCAATATTTGTTAGTTTTTTAACTAATGCATTTTTGTTTTTTTACAGTACAGTGCAGTCAAAGGTGGCCGAGAACCTGATTTATCTGATTATAAAGAATTTAAATTAAAAGAAGACAACAAAGGATTCCAAATGCTACAAAAGCTCGGCTGGTCTGAGGGGCAGGGGTTAGGTTTAGACGGAGGAGGAATCATAGATCCCGTTAATAAGTACGCAACTTTTCCATTTTATTTAATTAATTTTTTCTGTTAAATTATCCTTTATTTTATATTTTAGAGCAATTTCAAGAGATTCCAACCAGGGTTTGGGCTCTGAGAAGCCTGGTGATATATCCTGCGAAGATGATGAATATGATGCTTACCGTAAGCGTATGATGCTGGCGTATAGGTTTAGGCCAAACCCTTTGGTATTTAATATTTGTCCGTTTAACCTTAAATTTTTTATTGTGAGATTATTTAAATTGTGCTTTTATTTTACAGAATAATCCCAGAAGGCCTTACTACTAAACTTAAACTGTCAAGTCTCCTCCACTACTTTATAAATAAGTATATATATTATAAACATAAGAAAGATGATGAAATGTCTTGTCCATGTAATTATTTTTAAAAATAAAAGTGACTTATATATTTTATTTGTGGTTAAAATATATGTTCAAATTTTTTGTAAATACATCTATGAACTATTTATTAAGTTTTTCTTTCTTTTTTTGTAATTAAATTCTAATACCTCCTTCTCTTTTTAAAGTTTCTTGCTTTTTAAAGTTTGTATTATATATTCAAATAAAGATATAATTTTATTGTAATCTATATGATTTTTAACATCTATTTTTTATTCCTTTCAATCAAACGTGGTGAAGTTTTGTCCATTGCAACCTGGTAAATCTTTTGCGTAATTGATGAATTACATGATAAATTCAGATTCCAGTTGAGCAACCAAAATAGGCCAAGCATAGGACGCTGTCAACGTGATGAGAGTTTCCAAATTTCCCCTGTAGCTAACTTCTCCAGGTGTTAGCAACGCATTTCCAGGGTTACAAGTTGTGTCACATATGTTCCAATCCCTCTGCTGTTTCATGACAGTTGATAGTTTGAGTTTATCCCATTTTTTAAATAAAGGTGTTTTTAAGGAAAATTGAATATGCAATGACAAGTATAAAGTATTATTATAATCGTCTGCTAGGAGAGAGGTAGATTGTTTTCCTGGTTGAGATGTTGAGGATTTTTTTCACCTGGTGAATTCATCCAGTTTGTTAACTAGTTATTTTTTTCTCCATTGTTGAAAAAGTTACACCAAAAACAAATTTTGGTGTAGTTTGAGTATTATTTTAGCTTTGCAAGTTTATTGGGTTGGGACCAATCTTGCAAATGTCCATTCCTTTTCTAAATATTTATTAACGATATTTCTCTTCGTTTTAACTCAGCTAATTTTTCTCTTTGCTGATGACCTGAAGTTCTATACCACTATAACTTCTATTCATGATGCTGAGCTTCTGCAAAAATCTTGAGTGGTCCTGCAGCGGCATGGAACTAAATGGAAATAAGTGTAAGGTTTTTAGTTATAGTCTAGGATGTAATTATACATTATACAAGATATCCAATTGAACAGGCAGACTACCATTAAAGACATCAGGAATTACCTACTCCAACAACCTGACATTTAACTTGTGAACCTCAAAAATTAATACGGCAAATCAAACTGCATTACAGAGCTACAAAAAAGTTTAAGGATGCAGAAACAGTTTAAGACTATTGTTTTTCCCATTTTAGAATACTGTTTAGTTTGGTCACCACAGAAAATATTAAGTAATTCAATAGAAAATGTACAGTGATGATTTATTCGGTTTCTGTTTTAAAATTACTAGAGCATACTTTGATACACCATACGAATTTATCACAGAACTGCAACCACTAAACATAAGATGACAAAATGTTTTCTTACAAACTCTTAAATAATATGATCGACTGCCCACAATTAATTAATTTGCTAAATTTCCATGTTTCAACACTGGACAAAAAATAAGATTTTCAAAATTAATTATAATCAAAATTATTGAAAATTTAGTTTGATTCCTCGACACAAGGAAACGATTAATAAACTTCTTTTACATTGTGACACTCAGACCTTTCCTTAAGTCTATTTAAACATTTTTTGAAATTAAAAGTCGAGCCAAAGATCGTGGGTTCGAATCCTGCTCGTGACAACTTTTTCATTTCAACTAAGGCCTTACATATAATACATCCTCTGGTACACAGTTGGATCTAGAACGCAAGAAGGTACGGGGGCAGGAGTATTTGGACCTGGAACCAAATACTCAGAACCCATGGGAAAATACACCAGTATCATCCAAGCTGAGATTCATACAATTTAAAGATGTACCCAACTCAACCTAAGTAAAGGGTACAAAAACAAGAATATAGCTATCATGTCAGATAGCCAAGCAGCCATCAAAGCACTAAGCTCAAAAACCATTCAAGGATGGTGCTGAACTGCAAAACCAAACTAAATATATTAGGTAAGCAGAATAGTCAGCCTCGCTGGGTCCCAGGACAGAAGGCAACGAGAAAGCGGACACCCTTGCAAGGAAAGGGTCTGCTACACCGCTGATATGACCTGAACCCTTCTGTGGCATAGGAATCCACACTATTAACGAATATCTCAGACAGAAGGACAAAAAGAAAATGAACGAACAATGGAAATCACTCATTGGACATAGACAATCCATGAATCTTCTAACCAATTTTGGTAGGAAAGAAATCACAGAACATGTCAAAGGAAGCAGGAACAGACTGCGACTCCTAACAGGACACTGCAGATTAAATGGACACTTAAAGAAAATTGGAACAATTCAAGATGGCACATGCAGATTCTGCAAGGAGGCAGAAGAGACACCGACACATTTACTAACAAACTGCGGAGCTACACTAGCCCGCAGGAGGAAATGTTTTGGAATGAATAATGTGACCATAAAAGAGCTTCAACCACTGAAACGAGGCCTATTAATCAAGTTTCTTCACCGATGTGCTTTAGGCAGAGAAAGCGGGCTACAATAGCTCTTAAAGGGCGCAGTATATTACACCCCGAATATTACATCTACATCTACATCTACAAGGCCTTACATAAAAAGAATAATTAATTGAAAAAAGTAATTTGATCAATCAGACTACTAAACATAATGGATTTTTTAAAATATTGATCATCGCAATTGTGTTTGATTTGTTTATGTATTTCTGTTGTTTTCATTAAATTTTTATAATTTCTTTATATTTGTTTATATATTTCTGTTGTTTAATTAAATTTTTATCATTCCTTCTCATTTCCTTTATAGTTTTACACAAGTGTATTATGACACAATACTAACAATAGTTTATTTGTGTTTGTTATGTAGAATATGTCGATATTTTTAATTATTATTATATTTATATTATTATTTATGTTTCAATTATTTATTATTACTTATGTAAAATTTAAACTCTTAGAACTTGTAATTGGGTATATTTACCCGTATAAATAAATAAATGTTCAGTCCAATATCTATCAATTTAAAGTTGGAATTATATAGGCACAATAATCAAGTACAGAAGAAAATATTTAAAATGCTTTATAGAATCTTGAAAAGCTTGATTAATTTATTTTTATTGAGGGTGAAATGAACTATTTATTTTTTAAAACAAAATTGTATGGATTTGAATTTTCTTACATGGACTCAAAGCTATGCTTTATTATACATATAGTTAAAGAAAAGTCAAATAAGTACAGTTTTCTTATTTATAACTAAAAAAATATATTAGTTCACCGAAATGTTAATTAAATTTTTCCTGTGACGTTTGATTCTGATTGAAGGTTCCTGGGTTTGTTTGTAACCTTTCACAAACAGAAGTTCTGTTTCCAATCGGTTACTGAGTATCTCAGTTGGGCGTTTCTGTTTTTGCTGTTTCTGGATCCAGAATGAACCTCATCACAGCGGTGAAGCTGTACGTGACGAAAATGGCAGAGGAGAGTGGCACTGGTATGAAAGTCCTCCTGATGGACCAGTATACAGTAAGTAATGAAACAATAGTCCTCATAGAACATAAATTAAATATCTTTTCGATAGACCAGCATAGTCTCCATGGTGTACTCACAATCTGAAATAATGCAGAAGGAAGTCTACCTGTTTGAGATCATCGACAAGCCCGGATCAATTGAGCCGATGAAGCATCTGAAGTGCATCGTATTTCTCAGGCCGACCAAAGATAACGTCGGCTTGCTGTGCAACGAACTCAGACGTCCTCGCTACGGAACGTACTATCTTTGTAAGTGAATAACATTTAATTACATAATGCCAGAACAATCTGTTGGCATGTCATTTAAAGTACTAAATACTAGCATACCACATAGCTTAATCCAACACTAAATTGAATTTTAAAAAAGTGATTCAAATGTACCTAAAGCTTCTGCGACTGCCTTTGTTGATTGGATATTGTAAAAGGCAGTTTTTGGCAAACCAGCTAACTTCTAGTTCTGTTAGTAGAAGATGTGTGTTCAACTATTTGCAAATTGAATAGATAGTGACAATCTGACTACCAGATTTGATAATTGACAATTCAAAATATACCGTTGATCTGCAAGCGCTGACAGTTGGATCCGATAGCAAAAAATGTGTGGTCAGTTCATGATTACAGAATTTAAGATCCGCTTTGCCTATATGTGGCATGCCATTCATCTGCTAGCTTACAGATGAGTCCAGCTGCCATAAATGCTGGGCTTACCATCTGACTACTTGGTTCAATTATTGTTTCAAAACTTTAGGTCTAGTAGTGGGAAATGTGTACTTATCAGACATTGGAGTTGATAGGATTTTTTGGTGACCATCTGTCTAACATATCTGACAACTGTTTTTAGTCCATTGGGTCTGACTAGCAGAGTATGGCTGAGCATCCAATTACTGATTTGGCAATTGTTTTAGACCAGGTCTCCAATTATAGATGAGTAAAATGTCGGATTTGGTAATAAAAAGTGCATAGTTAACAAGAGACTTTCAGATCTGACAATTGATTGATTTTTTACCCCTTTCAATCAATCAAACCTGGTAGATCTATTGCATAATTGATGAATTTCATGATAAATTCGGATTCCACTTGGGCGAAAATGGCCCAGGGTGCAATGTGTTGAGACTTTCAAATTTTCCCTAGCTAACTTCTCCAGTTATTCTTTCAGAACTTTAATTCCAGTAGTGGGAAATGTGTATTTGTCAGATCTAAGCATTGTCAGACATCGAATTTGATAACTAGGAATTTTTGGTTGACCATCCGACCAACATATCTGGCAATTGTCTTTGAACTAGTGGGCCAGACTGTAGAAAATTGTGGTTGAGCATCCAATTACTCGATTTGGCAATTGTTTCAGACCATGGTAAATATATATCTGTCAATTCTGTATGGCATTGAAAAAATGCATAGTTGACTAAAGACTTTTAGATCTGACAATTGTTGAACATGGATTTGATAAACTTTATGATTTTCAGGGCTGACAATCATTTCAGAGTGCTGAACCTGTTTGTAGAAAAATGTGTGGTCAACTTCAAATCAACATCGCAATTGGATTAAAAAGTAGGAATTTGTGGTTCTTCATTGGTCGATAATTGTTTTAGATCATTAATTCTGATTGTAGAAAAAAGAAAAGTCTCCAATAGAAGCAAATATGTAGCTGATTTAAGACTCATTTCATGTTTGCATCAAATAATTGCCAGATGCATTATATTTCGTGGTCCGATTGCCCAAATAACTTCTTTCAATTAATTAAACTTTATGTAAGGTATTACAATTAATTAAGGTTTTTAGTTGAGATAAAAAAGTCAATGGCACGAACGGGATTCGAACCCACGATCTTCGGCTAGATATGCTCTACTACTTGAGCTATCGTGACCTCGATCCACTCGGACACTAACTTCTTATCTCAACTAAAAACCTTAATTAATTGTAATATATTAATTTGTCAAGCGGACCACGAAATTAGTGGATTATATAGATCGAGGTCACGATAGCTCAAGTGCTAGAGCAGCGGCGTATCTAGCCGAAGATCGTGGGTTCGAATCCCGCTCGTGCCATTGACTTTTTTATCTCAACTAAAAATCTTAATTAATTGTAATATATTGATTGGTCAAGCGGACCACGAAATTAGTGCATTTATGTAAAGTATTGGTTGAAATGAAAAAGTTAGTATCTCGAGCGGGATTCGAACCCACGATCTTCGGCTCAATCTATTCTAACCACTTGAGCTATCATGACTTCGACTACAAATAGTATAGTTGCCAGAGTTAACAATACTTTCAGAAAAACAAAAACATGCAGTTAGCTTGGAGTCAAAGCTTGATAGAAAACAAAATTTTTGCTTTTGAGTGCAATTTAGAATAATTATCTTTGTTTAAGGTCGTTATTTATTTGTTCATTTTCCAAACATGATATCTGAAATAATAACCTCAAACATTCATTCTGCTACACCGCCTATTTTTAAATTTATTTTATTTATTGCTATCTGTACAAGATAAATTTGAGCAAATAGTATAGATAATTGTATACATATCTGACAGGACCACGAGTCAGTGGGAAGAGAAACCAGCCAATGAACCATTTTTATTTAGTCATGAGGCCTTCGTCATTTTAGGCAGCATGGAGGAAGGAGTCTGGGCTAGTGGCTTAGCATGGAGGGATAATTTACAATGGAAAATGAGAAACTTGATAAGTTCCTTCAAGAGTGAGATTTTAAGATATTTATGGATTGTTTGATTGATGAAGTAGAAGGGAGCATTAAGGATGCCACAACTTAGGATTGAAATATTATAGTTGGCGAATTTGGCTGAGCTGTATATTTTGACTCTGTCCAAGTTGGTCTTTTGTAAGTGTTTGTTATGTATGCTTGGTGTTGATTTTGGCTCCATACGTGTCTGAGCAGACCATATCTTTTCGTTAAGTTCTTGTCTTTTTAATCTTGTATGTGGGTTCCATGTACAGCCCATCTTGGATGGATGGAGGTGTTACCTTGCTCTGACGTTTGAGCTTAAACATTACTTGTTGGCTTATTTGCTTGTTTAACCTGACCTGCCACCAAGTGCACCAAGTTAAGGTGTTGGATTACTTCTGTGACTAGGATAGGATTAGAGTGTGTAGGATCATCTGTATAAATTGTGAGCTGTGTGTTAAAACATGCAGTTATAGCAACATTGTTGATTGTGTAAAGGATTGGACCTAGGATACTTCCTTGTGAAACACCAGCTTTGATTGATCTAGGAGGAAGGATTCAGGATGAGTTGTAGGTGTGAGGGAGGATACAGCTGGGATGCACACCAACTAAAAACCATTTGGATTTTGTTATCATCAGTGGTTGGTCATGTACTGTGACCTTTTTTTAAGTTTTTAAATGTTAAGTTTGTTAAATTGTCTCCTTTGATTTATAAAGAAAACCAGCGAGAACTAGATTATTAACCTACAAGTGATTTTCATTTAATCAATTTTCTTTCAAATTGTTTTTTTCCAGCCGACAAGATATTTGTATACCAAGTGCAAATTCTAAAATTGACAATTTGCCATAACAATTTTTGTAACGTAAACAAACCTGAAATGATTTTGCTTTTGTAATTTTTGGACAATGTTTGACTGATAATCTAATTTCCGAAAAAAGAGTAACATTTTATGAAATAGCCGCCAGAAGCTTAACAGAAATTCAGATTCTAGCTTTATATTATACGAGTGCACTTTAGAATACTCATACTCATTTGAGCTAAGGAATGTTCACTACAAAAACATGAAATTTTTATTAAATAACAACTTTATTGTCCGATTTCCAAGTTTGTACAAGTGAATAACTTTTGAACAATTTACTTTGATAAATCAATTTCATATCAAATAGAAAGTTATTTATTTTATAATAAAATGCACAATACAAGAAAGAACATAATAATGTTTAAAGAGAAATAAAAGATTTTTTTTTCAAATCCAGCAAGCAAAACAAGCAATCTAAATTGCAGTTAATATTTGGACTATTTTAGGCCAAAACATTTTAGTATCAACTCAACTCGTATAATAATTAATACAATATAATAGTGTGCATGTTTAAATGGTAATGTTACTAAAATTAAATTTGTATAATTAAACGTGGCTAATTAATCACTACAAAATTACCAATCTTGAATACAGAAAAGCAAACATTATAAAAATATGATGCCGTAGCAACTATGTAAACCCATAAAGATTAGTTCATTTACACACGAGTCTGTTTTTTTTTTTTTTTCATCGAGTTCAAATTGTATAACTGAGTCAGTTTGCCATGTTTTGAAAGATCCTGAGCTGATTTGAAAACTGGACAAATTATAATTGAAGTTGACCAAGTATTTCCATTTACTGCCGCTTAGTTTCTAGTGGTGATGTTCCTCGATCATTAGATTTTTGTACATTATGCATGAAATATATATTGCTTTATCTTGTTATTTATTTAAATTTAGCGTCTCACAATCTATCTTTCCTTACTTAACTTATCTTACTCTTAATTAAATTGTTGGTCATATGTAGTAAATTAGTTTTGTCAAGGAAATTTTGATTTGGAGCATTGTTAAATTTACGGTACAATATTGTCTCTGTGTCTCAACACTGAACTAATTATATTTTTATCAATGATTACTTATGTGATATGAGTTGCGAACATCTTTGTGTAAAATTAATATGTCATTTTAATATAAATATAAAATACAATGCAGCAATTAGGTGTATAAAAAAAAAAAAGGAAATAGTGCAGGCTTAATTCAAATCTCGACATAGCCGGCTTCACAGCATCAAATATTGGATTTTATGCCCTCTGTATGACGGGAGTTAATTTATTTTAATTTACCTAGATAATTAAACCTATATTTTAGAAAGCAAAGCTAACCTAACAGTATTTTATCAAATATAAAAGGAGGGGAAATTCAAAAAAGTGTGGTTGAGGTGGGAGGTTGGTATCCGAGTGGATCGAGGTCACGATAGCTCAAGTGGTAGAGCAGCTGCGTATCAAGCCGAAGATCGTGGGTTCGAATCCCGCTCGTGCAACTTTTTTTTATCTCAACTGAAAACTTTATTCAATTGTATTTTATCAAATTTTAAATTCTTTTGAACAATCTCATCCTTCTAATATTTCAGGAGTTATCGGTCCAAACAAAAATAAATCATGAAATAAATGAAAATAGAAATGAAATAAGATGAATAAATAAATAATGAAACATTGACAAAATTGAATAAATTAAAATATAACCGAAATAAGAACTATGTGTTGCAATGACTTTGGTCTTGATGCAAGAGGTTGTAAAAATTTTGTTTATGGCTTTTATTATTATTATTGATTATTTGGAGATTGTGATATACAGCCTGGTGTGACGTAGGTTTAGAAAAACATTTTCTTTACTGTGCCATTGTTCCAATCTCAATAAAGATCTATTGGCACGCACAATAAAGAAATTGGTTTTCTGAACCTACATCACACCAGACTGCATCTTATGATCTCCAAATAATCATTAATTAACGATCACTAAATACATTATTATTATTATACATCCTTAGCAAATACATTCAATTATAGAAAATGATTTATTGCCAAATTAACAATCGGACAACAATCATTCTTAATTTTGTTTATTTGGTGGCCGCAACGGTTTAGGCACCCCAAGGGTTAATATAACTAAGAAGTTAAATACCCTAATTATTTGTCTCTCAATCAGGATATCTGAAATTATACTCTCATAACTTTACAAAATTCCAAATGATTTTAGTCCAATATGTCCAACATCTGACCTCTCTAACCTTGCTAGTCCTCTAGAAAATTAATCCATTTACACATGTTTGTTCACTTGGAATAATCAAATTCCCTTGCTCCCTTCCTATCCTGATGTTCTAAAGACCTTTCTGACCTACCACTATTGGTCAATGGAAAATCACCATTCTTGTCCTTGATTTTTCTAAACCCTTTGATACCACAGTGTCTTTCACTAGTGGTATCCACTCTTTCCTTTTGGACCGTTTTCAAGGAGTTTCCATCCCAGATAACCCCCGCAGTCCATAACTTCTGGACTCAAGCAACTCTGCTTCCTTTTTTTATTACTACATTAATGACATCCCTAAATCCATAAAATATTATTCTTATCACTGTAGATGACTCACATATTTATGTTTACTTCTTACCTACTGATTTGGAAGTTGCAACAATAAGAATTCAGGAACCACTGGAAATGACTTAACTTGAACTTAGGAAGTCCCAGGTTGTTGTATTTGGGTCCAGTTCCTAAATTCAGTTTTGGCAAAAAATTTCTAATGAAAATACATTGTAGAGCCAACTGGGAAAAAGGAATCTGGTTAGTTAACGCTGGCCTTGGTTTACAGATTGCTCCAAAAACTAACATGGGTCAGGAGCTGGCATTTTTGAAAATAAACCAAGGACTAGAATTCATATAAGCCATGGACAATATGCCACTTTCTTTTAAGAGGAAACTGGCTATTGAACACTGTGCCAGTGAGATTAAAAAGCTGAGCATTGTCGATAGAAGAATAGCCATTGATTCGGACTGAAGGAATTGACGCATCAGTGGTAAAATCAGTCATTTGGGACTGAATTAGAGCCTTGTCAGACATTGGGGGAAATAACAAAATTACCCTTGCCTGGATACCAGGGCAAACAGGACAGAGGGCCGACAAATTAGCCAAGGAAAGTTCGATGAGGATCTATTGACCCTGAACCTTTCATGGCATACCAAACATTAGGCAATGGATTAAATAGGAATGTAGACCAGGACATAGGCATGCAAATAGGACTAGAATAACAGTTGGACTACTGACTGGACACTGCAGACTCCAGAGGCATACAGACTTGGAGTGACAGAAACAATCCTGTGCAGATATTGCCAAGAAGAAAAACCGCGAAATGTGTTCTCTGTCTTAATAAGGAAAAGCTTAACGAGGAGCTAGATTAAAAATGGAGGGAGATGCACAATCGACCGATATGGTCCTGGTGCACTGGTTAACAAAGCATTGTCCTAGATCAGACCACCTTGTCTGGAATATTTTACACCCTCATTATTTCCGCTGTGCCACCTTCTCCCCTTTAGTATATCGGGTGATGATAAGCTTATACATTTAATGAATTATTTTGTAAGTTTTAGCTTCAGCTCCGTAACTATGACTAATATGTACCCTAGTTGAACTCTTTCTACATTAGGTAATACTTCCTTGGCTCCTTCCTCTATTTGATATCTTTTCATTCCTCTTCTTTCATTCCCTATATGATTTATAATCTTACCTTCAGATCCTTTGTACCAAATTGTCAAACTCACTCCCAATCTTCGATCTACCGCTTTCAGTTGTTCTTTCCTCACCCATGTTTTCAGCCTATTGAATTTCCTCACCATATTCGCTGAGCCCCATTCCTTTCATTCTTTACATTTTTAGTATTCTTTAGTTTGTAGATAAAATAAACTATTCAAGGGGACTTCACGTCCCAGAATAAAGTTTATGTTTCATTACATTGCCACGAGAAAATTTAAGGCTAAAGTTTTGAGTTGTTGCTTAGGTATCATTTTGATTGAGAAACTCAATTATGTTTTTAATCATGTTTAATTTATATCACAATAAGATTTTTCAAAGATTAAATTTTTCTTACAGATTTCAGCAACATTATTTCAAAAGCTGATATAAAAACCCTGGCCGAGTATGATGAGATTGAAGTCGTGAGAGAATTCCAGGAATTCTTTGGCGATTATTTAGCAGTCAGTCCACATCTGTTTTCCCTAAACATAACAGGATGCTGCCAAGGTACAAAACTCATAAATACATATTTTATTTAAAATTCTCTATTTAATCTTTCTTAGGGCTTAATAATTGGAACCCCGACCACCTTTTAAGATGTGTACAGGGGGTGACGGCAGTGCTACTCTCTCTAAAAAAATGCCCAAACATTAGGTACCAAGGTTCTTCAATGATGGCAGAAAAACTTGCGGATAAAATAAGGGTATATTTGATTTTGATTTTTTTTAAATTAATAAATAACTATTTTGACATTACAGGAAGTATTGACAAAAGAATCAACACTGTTTGATTATAAGCAACCTGATGTTCCTCCATTATTATTAATATTAGATAGAAGAAGTGATCCAATAACACCCCTTCTGTCTCAGGTTTTTAAATTTATATTATAATTTCATCCAGTTTAAATATTAAATTATTTTATTTTTTAGTGGACGTATCAAGCTATGGTCCATGAACTTCTTACGATATCTAATAACAGAGTAAATTTAGGCAAAGTGAGTAGTTCTGTTTCGCCCGAACTTAAAGAAGTAGTGCTTTCGTCCGAGCAAGATGAATTCTATGCAGATGTAAGCCAGTTATTTCAACATTTCTTATTATCGATAATGCTAATTATTTTGTTTTTGTTCTTTAAAAGAATCTGTACCTTAATTACGGTGATATTGGACAGACGTTAAAAAGGCTTTTAGACGATTTTCAGAAAAAAGCCAGGAGTCACCAGAAAGTCGAGAGTATAGCTGAGATGAAACAGTTCGTTGAGAATTACCCTAAATTTAAGGTATTTTAATTTGTTTGGATGTCCCAATTTCTTTGATTGCATTTATTCGTTTTTCGATAGAAAATGTCGGGAACAGTTACCAAACATGTTGTGATTATTGGTGAATTATCAGCGTTGGTGGAGAAACGTTGTTTAATGGAGGTTTCTGAAGTTGAACAGGAAATGGTATGCCAAGATCAACATTCGCACCATCTACAGGTATTTTAAATTGTAAAATATGGTGAGGCGACCAGTAGCTTGATCGTCTTTGATCGTTGTCAGTCCGATGCATTTTGGCATTTTGCCTTCTTCTGCGAACTTAGCAAATAATAATTTGGTCTGTCATGTACCTCTGCTATTTAATTTAGATATTAACTGGGGTCTTATTGGTTACATATATTTTATT
Source organism: Cimex lectularius (assembly GCF_000648675.2). Taxonomy (NCBI): domain Eukaryota; kingdom Metazoa; phylum Arthropoda; class Insecta; order Hemiptera; family Cimicidae; genus Cimex; species Cimex lectularius. Next base: position 1,496,464 of record NW_019392682.1, on the reverse strand, counting down.
ATTATTATTATTTTTTTTTTACGAGGGTTCGCAACAGCAGTTTTTTTTCATCTCAACTAAAAGCCTTAATTAATTGGTCAAGCAGACCACGAAATTAGTGAATTTAATGAATTAAAATGAAGTACACTTCACTAATGCTCTCCGTGGCTATTTCATTTGTCGTCGAGAATCCAATCCGATAACACGACATTTGAAAAATGGCAAAAAGGAGGGAAAACTCATAAGGTAGGGTTGAGATAGGAAGTTGATGTCCGAGTGGATCGAGGTCACGATAGCTCAAGTGGTAGAGCAGCGGCGTATCAAGCCGAAGATCGTGGGTTCGAATCCCGCTCGTGCCATTAACTTTTTTTCATCTCAACTAAAAATCTTAATTAATTGTAAAGTATTAATTGGTCAAGCGGACCACGAAATTAGTGAGTTTAAATCAATATTATGCACTCTTTGATTCAGTGTTGGAATTCCTGGAAACCAAAGACAATGATTTGACACAATTTAATTAACTCAAAAAATGGCATAGCCTATATGTCTGATTTATTTGCCAAATTTAACGAAACTAATTTGAAACTACAAGGTGACCAATTAAATTTAATCAAAACTAAAAGCGTGATATCTGCGTTTGTTGTAAAACTTTTTCTTTTCAAACAAAACTTGGGAAGAAGAGAATGCTCTCAGTTTCCAAATCTTTTGAACTTGCAAATTAGAGATGAAGATTTGCTTGCTTACTGTCAACACTTAACAGCTGTTCATACAGACCTGAACCTGAACCTTTCAAGATATTCTTCACTTCCCGTGAACCCTTTTGCACGTGGACAAAGTCAGATCCCAAACACAGATGAATCCATACTAATACAGGAGCAGTTTATTGAAATATCCACAAAAGAGGAACTTAAACCAATGTTTGAACAAGGATACCACAAATTATGGTTACAAAAACAGATCTCAATTTTATATCCTGCATTATGAGTTATTGTACAGAAGTTGTTGACTGCTTTGCCGTCTTTCTATTTGGTAAAACGTGGATTCAGTGCTGTTATAAACCTCATCACAAAAGAAAGAAACCGATTAGAAATTATACATTCATAACATCTCATCACGTTCATCCAAGTCATTAATTTTTTTTTATATTTTAAACAAAAGTAATTAATATTATAATTTATATATATTTATAATTTCAAAAATTCTTCTTCAACAAAACTTTTTTTTAAATTTGTAATTTTTATATTATTTGCTAATTTTAAACTTATGTTGAGGTGAGTGGCCCCAGAAGAATCCCTTCTTCTGCTCATCTCAACATAAGTTTAAAATTAGCAATTGATTATTCAATGGCCGACTAAAACAAGGGCATGAATATCAACGAGGAGACAGAAGAAAAACTTCTGGGGCCGTTCACCTCAACATAAGTTTAAAATTAGCAATTGATTATCCAACGACCGACTAAAACAAGGACATTTTTATATTATGCATTTATGTGGCATTTTCACTTGGGCGTCCGTGGGCAATTTTTGACTATAAAAAGGGATCCATGGGTCAAAAAATGTTTGGGAAGCACTGGTCTACAGCAATCAATTACACTGGGTAGAGTTATAATGTGTTAAATTTATAAAAGACTTGCTGTTTCATCTAGAAGTGTTACTGGGAGGCTCACTCGGCCATTATACTACATTGTAAGTTTAAAAAAAAAAATAACTTACTTAAAGCTAATTTCATTTTTCAAAGAAATGTACTATTTAGACTAATATACCCATATCTTATACCACTTTTTAAAACATGTCCACAAGTGTGAACAAATTTGTGTGGCTATTTGTCAACACTCATCTAGGTGCAAAACTATGAAACGTCGGGTAAAGTTTTCTACGAGCCTCTAGCTTGAGCAATTTTCATCATTCGTCCAACAAAATAACACAGATTCGACAATTCTGTGATAAGCAAAACAAATAGACAGACCAGGTTGATCAGAGATGATAAAGCTACTTATTAAATTAAACTTAAATTTTTGTTAGATATCATGTTTTATTTATTTATTTTGTTTTTGACAGAGAGTAAAATCACTAATGTCCAATAGTAAAATAAGAAATGAAGAAGCCTGCAGGTTGGTCTTGCTGTACGCTCTAAGGTACCATACACATTCAAATTGTGATATTAGAAGTTTAATTGATGGCCTGAAGAAAAGAGGAGTTCCAGAAAATATGTGCAAGGTTGTATTGTTTAAATTTTTTTAAAAATTGTATGATAACTTTTGTTTTTTGTTAAGATGGTCGATGAAATCATATATTACTCTTTACAAGATTCTGATTCAAGCGCAAATTTAGTCTCTCAAGAGAAAGTGGCAAAAATTACCAAACGTTTTTTCAAGGTAAATGTTAATTTGAAAACAATTAGAATATGTTTCAACAATATTTTGATGTTATAAACTTCTTGTAATTTTTCAAGGATCTTAAAGGTGTTGAGAATGTTTTCACACAGCATGTTCCGACATTAAAGGAAACTTTAGAAGAACTTATAAAAGGGAGGTTGAAAGAAAATGTTTTCCCGTTCTTAGGGTCAACCCCACCAACAAGAAGGTATGTTATTTATATATAAAATCTCTTTGTAACCAGAAAATAAAAACGTTTCATTTTTTTTAGAGTCCAGGATATTATTGTATTTATGATTGGAGGTGTGACTTACGAGGAATCTTTATGCGTATACCAATTGAACAAGAGTTCGAATTTTGGAGGTGTACAAATTTTACTAGGTGGTTCAACAGTGCACAACACGGAGTCGTTTCTGGAAGAAGTATCGGCGGCCACGCAAAGAAACAGAGGGATCGGGCACTATAGACTGAAATAAGGTACTTTATATATATTTTTTTAAATTTTATCATTTAATATAATGGCCTGAGCACTGCAGCTGGATACTACAGCTTAATGTACTTAATTTTTTTGGGGGCTGGCAACTTGCGTGTGAATTTGAAGCCCCTGGTGTGCTGGTCTTCTTCCATCGAAGAAACTCATTTTTGAAGGAGGTTGGGACCAAATTCAGAGTCGCTGAGATCCCGCCCCAGACCATTGATGACTGCCGTGTCAGTTTTTTTTTTCTAATTGTGGCCTCCGGTCCCCTTAGAAAAAAAGTCCAGAGGTGAGGGTGAGAATCGAACCCACGGCTGCAGGGTCTTCCTTAACCACTCGGCTACCATGGTCCCACTATAATATTAACATACAAAACAAATAATTGTGATATTTGACTTTTAGTTAATTAAAAAAATAGTAATGAGAAAAATAAAATGGTGGAATTCTAATAAACTTTTGAGGAGTTTATTAATCTGTAATTTTTCACTAGTTTTGTCTATTTATTTATTTTCGCCATGATAAGAATATCAGAAATAGTCTACATAAAAATAAAGAAGTGATGGATTCAGATCAGGTCACCCATGGTTAGATGACCTCATCAGGATCCATCTCTTCTTTATTTAAATTTTAGTGGGTTGATATTATTATTTTATAGTCTACATAGTGTACAAATAAATTTCATTTTATTTTTTAACCTATCAATCAGGATATATGAAATAGTGGCCTCAATAACATTAATCTATTGCAATCTCTTAGACACTATGGAATATAATATTTTAAGTGAAAGGCGTTTAACTGCATAAGGCTTGAATATTCGGCTATCAGTTCTGGCAGTTGAATTAAAAATGTGAGGTCAACCATCGATCTGCAACTGCTGACAGTTGGTTCCAATAGCAAAAAATTTATCGTGTCTATCATTATAGAACTTTAAATCTGATATGTGTGGCATGCTATTTGACTTCCGGCTGCCAGTTGAGTGCAACTGCCGTAAATGCTCAGCTTATCATCTGACTATTTGGTTCAACCATTGTTTCAGAACTTTTAGTACAGTAGAGGGAAATGTGTATTTGTCAGATCTGACAATTGTCAGACATTGAATTCGATAGGTAAGATTCTGTGGTTGACCATCCGACCAACATATCTGACAATGGTTTTTAGACCATTAGGTCTGACTTTAGAAAAGTCGAGCAAACAATTATTTGATTTGGCAATTATTTTAGATCATTTGGTCTCAGATAATAACTCTGAATCTGATAATTCTGTAAGGCGTCAGATCTGATAGAAAATACATGATTCACGAGAGGCTTTCATAATCAATTATCAGACGTCAGATTTAATAGACTTTATAAATTCCGACTGACAATAATTTCAAAATATTGAACCTGTTCGAAAGAAACGTTTGGTCGATTGATTTAACCATCTGACCATTGCATAATATTTGTTGGCAATATTTGGCTGACAATCTAACTTCTAAAGAAGACTATTATTGCACGTTTATATGAAATATCTGACAGAGTTTTTAATCTCACACAATCAAAATGTATAGTTGGCTTGAAGTTCTTAATAGAGATTCAGATTTTTGCTTTTGTTCGAGTGAAATTTAGAATAATTATCTTCATTTCAGATCGTTATTTACTTGTTCGCCTTCCAATCAGGATATTTATAATAATGGCCTCAAATGTTTAATCTCTTTCAATCTCTTACACTAGCTATTTTTCCTTCTTCAGTGGTCGGTCTGTTCATTATTTAGTCTAACATGCCCTTTTTTATGCTTGTAAAACGTGTGGTGATTTGTGACCGTTAGTCGATGATAATTCGGAAATCATGAGATAAATTCACTTTTTTCCACATCCTACATGTATTTGTTAAATTTAAACAATGTTTGTAAATCCCAGGTCCTGAAGATGATCACAATAAAGATCGAAACGTTGGCACGATAAAGAAAATGTTTTTCTGAAACCTACATCACACCAGACCGCATCTAATGATTTCCGAATAATCATGCTTATAAAATGTTGAATTTGTTAAATCCTTTGATTTTTAAAGAAAACCAGTGAGAATAGGCCAGATCAAGCTATAAGTGATTTTCATTAATTCAAATTTTTTTCCTACTTGTTTTAAGGAACTTCAATTTTTTTTCTAGCCGACAAGAATTTACCAACCAATTTTAAATTCTTAAAATGATGGATTATCATAATAATTGTTGCATCATGAACAAAGCTGAAGGAAAGGAGCCTTATTTCAGACTGCATTCCTTAAACGTACCTGATGAATTTGCTTTTGTAATTTATTATTATAATCATTATTATCATTAAAATCAAAATTTAATTCCTATCTAGTTAATTCCAATTCATAGTCGTTTAATGTCTCATTATTAAAAGTTTCCTTGTGAAATAAGGAAAAAATCCATTTATAAAAATGATCATTTGTACATAAAGTCAGCCCTGTGCTCAATTTATATGTACATGATTGTCAGCATTCATCCTTTTTTTAATATGTATTTGAAATTAATTTTATATTGCGATTAAGTCATTAAAAATAAATGTTCTATTAATTTATACTTTGGCTAGTTAGATGGATTTAATTTCTTTAAAATTATGATGGAACATAATGTGGTTTAAAATATAAAGTAGAAATTTTTAATGTTTCTTCTATTCTAAAAATAATAAATTGTAAATAATGGCGAATTATCTTGATTTCAGTATGGTCTGGATGAAAAAACAAATTCAGTTGTTATCTGGCAAGCTTTCGACCTATTTTACGGTCATCATCAGGGCAAAACAATCTTAAAGATGTCTACAATTGATTTAATTAAATTTATAAAAGACGGTTTGAAATTTATTTGAAGACCGACTCAGTCCCAATATTGCCCAGGTCTATAACAATATTGACAACAGTTTGACTTGGCAGATAACAATTTGTTTTTTCATCCAGATCATTGATTGAGATTATTCACGGGTAAAAAAGTGGTCGATACATTTAACACTTTGAATAAATAATGGCCACTATCGACTTTTTTTTGGCTCAACCTTTAACAGATTATCTAAGGTTTGACCTGTTCAATGGTCGAGGGTTGAACTAAATAGATGTCTTATTATTGTTTTTATAATTTTGCTACATTTTAACATCCCTGAAATGTAAAGATTTTTTTTCATAAAACAATTTAAAAAGCAGGGTTAAAATGTAAAAAGGCAGTTGAAATTTTTGTTGCCAAGATTTTAGTGTTTTAAAAAAATGTGATACTACCCCAAGGGCGTAATTTTTTGACCATAGTTTTCTAATTGATATTTGTCATGAGACCAAGATTAACCTTGTTTATTGTCGTTTAGTTCATTTTAATAAATTCTCTGAAAAAAAATTATTATGTTCATAAAACTTTGCAATAATCCAAATAAATTATACTAAATTATATGTTATAGTACATATTAGCCTAAATATAAAAATAGTGATGTTTTTTGTGCAATTTGAGTAAATTAAAATATTTATTATTGTATTTTTTGATTGATTGCAAATTTTCAGGCCAAAAAAGGTTAATATTGTTTTGTATATAAATAATTATTAAATATGAAGTATAAATTAAACAATCGTTATATGCTTTTTGTATTTATAAATAAAATGAAAGTATTGATATAATATTGTGTTATTTTATTATTTCAACCTTTGTAAAAAAAAAAAAAAGTGCAATTTTGAACACCGGGGAAGTGGTGTACAAGAAATAAATCTTTGTTGAAGAGATGTTAATGCCTTCCCCTCTTCCTTTTTTTGCCCCCTCTTGTTTCTCAGTGCTCTCTCCTTCTCACTAGTCTCCGCTAATATGTATAGCACACTTCTTCCTTCAGTGTCGTGTGGGCCCGTTCGTGAATAGAGACATTGCGGAGTGAGCCATGGAGAGCGGAGGGGGTGTGGGCGTGAAGCTGGAGCTACCTGGTGAAAGTGGCGAAGAGGTGGCGATGAGCAGGTTCAAGGTGGCGAGGGTGTCGATATCTGAAGTGGGGCGGTTGATGACAGGCGAACAAGCGGATGGCTCTTATGACTCAAAATCCCTCGGTCAGCTCACGAGGGAAGTTCTACCAATCGCAGAAAATTACAGAGATATAACTTCGTCTAAGCACGCTTTAAGACCGACTCTAGAGGAACTTCATGAAGCTAGGTTTTTAGATCAGGTAATTTAATAGTTGAAAAATTAATTGAAATAAAGAAAACCTAAACCTACGAATAACTAAAAAATAAAATTTTAAATTTCATTTTCTTTCTTATTTTTAAATAAATTATATTCTTTATTTTAGATTTTAGATTTCTTTAAAATAGATTTTAAACTTTAAAAATTAGTTTCAGTTAACAGATATGTTAATTATTTATCGACAATTTATGCAAACAACTTTATTGAACTATTTTTTGTAAGCAGTTTCTATATTTTAAGTCATTACATAAACTTTGAAGTTGTATTTTTTTTTTTTTATAACTCATTAAAACTTTGTTGCTATTAACAAAACTGGTCTTAAAAATGATTGAGGCATAGTGACCATTTTGAAAGACGACTTTTTATTAGATTCGAACTTCCAACAGAGGGAAAAATATACTTCACAATGGATAATTGAATCTCTCCAGTTTCGGGTCATATGTCAATTAATAAACCTTTTACTCTCCTCAATTACTTCATCATTCCGGCCAGTTAGGAGTTTAGAGAAATAATTTCCGCCTCAGGCGAGGAATTCTGGTCATTTCTTTTTTTGAGTGGCACAAATATGTTCTAACAATTATAGAGTTTGCTGAATAAATAGCGTATGATAAGGATGTGGCAAATGACAGTTATACCACTTGTCTTTCTTTCAGGAGTGTGGAAACCAAAAATATTTACTTACGCTACACTGCGTATTTACATTTTTTAAATTATCGTTCTTTTCAGAATCTTGGTTTTTTAATATTAATACAACTTTAATTTTTGTGATTATTTGGAGATCGTGAGATGCGGTCTGGTGTGACAGGTTTAGAAAAACATTTTTTTTATTGTGCCAACGTTCAGGGTTTTAATTTTTATGTTTGTTACCAGTACAATTAAACCAATAAAAATTATAATTTGATTATTACAATCATCATGCTTAGCATTAAATTTTATTTTGTAGTAGTTTCTTAAAGAAAATAATTACAACTAACCTCATATACAATATTTCATGTATATGGTATTCAGATTGATTAGCACCATTCCATTTGGAATTTTTTTTAATGATTTGAATTATGCAAGTATTGTAAAGTGGTCTGACTCCTCGCCTGGGACACTAAAGCAGTCTTACGTAAAGCAGGAAGGACAGTTACTCGAATTACTTTACTTTAATTAAACAAATTGTTTTTACTTCTCAAATCAGTTTTATCAAAACATTGAAACATGCTTTGACAGTTTGCTCACATTGGGACAAGTTGAAAGTCAATAATTTTTTTTTTCTATATCTCATTCTTATTTTAAGACATTTGGTTTCTCAATGAGAAGGAGTGATAATGAGTAAGTAAATGAGTGTGAATTTCAGGGTATATGGTGTGTGTGTGTTTCGTTAGTTGTCTCAACATGTAATAACACCAGATAAATAAATTAATTTAAAAAAAAAAGAAAAAATGAGAGTGGGTTACAAGAGTTTTATGTATAGTGTTTCATTCGTGGCCGAGTCTCAGGATGTATGGTATGATGTATGTCTGTGTTTCATTACTTGTTGTCTCAACATGAAATAACACAAAATAAAGTCAAAAAAAGAAGAGAGAGGGTTACAAGAGTTTTAGGGTGTATTGTGTGTTTCATTTGTTGTCTTGCCGGCAGCAGGCTGTCACACTCCAACATGAAATCAATAAAAAAAAAGTTATAAAATGAAGATAAAAGATGCAAGAAAGGAGGATAGAGATTGACAAAGGAGAGAGAGGGGAGAGAGAGAGAGAGAGAGTGAGTGAGAGGAGAGCGAGGAGAAGGGTAGACGTGATAAAATGAAGATAAAAGATGCAAGAAAGGAGGATAGAGATTGACAAAGGAGAGAGAGAGAGAGAGAGAGAGGGAGGGAGAGAGAGAGTGGGTTAAAAGAGTTTAGGTGTTTGGTGTGTTTGATTAGTGGTCTTGCCAGTAACAGGCTGTAACACTTCAACATGAAATAATTTTAAAAAAATTATGTGTATGGCTATATTTCGTTAGTTGTTGCCTCACTGGTAGCAGGATGCGTTACTCGAACATGAAATAAATTTAATAAAAAAATGACAGTGTGCTATAAGTGTTTTAGGGTTATGTGTGTGTTTAATTAGTAGTTGTCCCGCTCAATTATTTTGTAAATTAATCATTGAATAGTCTCTAGAAATTCTGACAAGGCAAAGAGCAGCTCGGTTAAGTTTCGCAAGCAATCATATTAATTGGTCTGAACGAGACCTTTGTAGAAGAACAAAAGTGCGATTTATTCCCTCAACATTTATACATTGAAGACGTTCTATTTTTATGCATGACAATGCAAGGCTCCTTGCAGCTAGGATCATCGTTGGTGACTACTTGGAACGACTTCAATTCAAAGTTTGTAATGGCCAGCTTTCGACTTAATAAAAGTTTCGATTTAAAACCTATCGAACACTTTTGGGACGAGTTGTCAAATAGGGTAAAAATTTGCCCAATGATGCCAGAGAATTTGCAGGAATTAAGAATGGCGCTGTTGGAGGAGTAGGAAAATATTCCTAGCAAAACTTCAACAACCTCATAAAACTAATGCCAGGTCGAATGTAAGTGGTGATTGATGCAAGAGGAAGAACTTACTCTACACTGAATTGAAGATTTTCTTCATTTTAATTAATACTTTTTATCTAAAGTCTTGGTCAAGATGAAAAAGTTAGTGTTATGAGTGCGATTCGAACCCACGACCTTCGGCTCAACCTGCTGCTCTAACCACTTAATATTGTGACTTCATTTTTTATCTCAACCATCACCTTAGATAAAAAGTATAATTAAAATAATTAATATGGTCAATTATAACTACTTACATGGCTTTTCTTCATTTTTGGTACAATTATTTAAAATGTTAAATTTTATATTTATTTTTATCTTACAGTGTTTTTTTAGGTCATCATCAGGGTTAAACAACCTTAAAGATGTCTACAAATTGGTATAATTACATTTTTTTAAAATGATTTCAAATTTATTTAAAGACTAATTTTTAAAAACTGACCAACATTGCCAAGGACTGTAGTGTTAGTCTATCTCCAAAGAAATTTTAAACCATCTGCTAAAAACTTAATTATGTAAATTTATAGACATCTTTGCCCTGATGATGACCTTAAAATAGGTCAAAAGATTGTCAGATAACAATCGAATTAGTTTTTTAATCCAGACCATACTGAAAAACAGATTATTCGTGAGTTATTTCGGTATTAAAGATTTAACAACAAAGCTTATTTAACAATTAATCTCAAAGGTTAAGTTTTTCCTTAAACAGAAAAATCGCACATATATTTTTGATCAAAGTATCAAGAAAATTAAACACCTTGGCTTAAGATATGTAGATAAAATGTCAAGCGTGAGGTTTTTAGGATAGTAAATAGTATTAAAAATATAAAGCGAATTACCCTAATATCAAATTTTTAATTTAATTATTGCAAAACCCCAGATTATTTTGTATCATTCGTCCTGATTTGGTCTTATAAAATAATTGAATGAACCTAAAGGCATATCACTTTTCTAGTTGTCTGTTGTGGGTTTCTTTGAAGTGTCTGGGTAAGACGAGGCCTAATGATCGGCATGATTGTGCATTTCCTGGACAATTTGATTCAACAACATTGCTTGTGTAATATTGACTAAAAGTGGTCGAGATTAGTCGTATGAACAATAGGCTGTTTTATTTTATTTTAGTTTAAAATTCAAAACGTGTCATGGCTCGTATTTTCATTCGCTGTCTCATCTTTTTACCAATTTAGACAAATTTTTCTCATATAAGTATAAATTACGAAGATGTAAGATTTTTATTTTTGAATTTCAGGTTAAAGCAAGAGAGAAACACGATAAAACATCGAGGCGGAGAAGTTTTTATACTTCATCAAAAAAAGGAAAAGTTATTAAATTTGGATGGGTAGAAGGAGTTTATGTAAGAATGAATTTATTTACTTCATTATAATATTTATTATTGATATTATTTAGATTGATACTATATTTTAAAGAGTTAATAAAATATAGTTTATTTGTAGATGAGATGTCTTCTAAATATTTGGGGCGTTATGCTATTTCTCAGGTTGTCCTGGGTCATCGGACAGGCTGGCATCGGTGAATTAAAAATATTTTAAAAATATACATTATTTCTGACTAATTTGTTTTTATTCGCAGTGGAAGGCATTATTGTTATTTGCCTTTCAAATTTGGTAACTTTAGCGACTACTCTCTCCATGTCAGCAGTAAGCACAAATGGTATAATAGAAGGAGGTAAGCAATCATCTTATCGCCCTCCTTTAGCCTAAACATCATTTTTATAAATTGAATTTGTTGCTTGTTGAGGAAATATTTATAGACTGTGTATGTCAGTTGAATTTGTAATATCCCATACTCTTTTCAAACATAAAATACGTCTTTACTATTTATAACACGCAAAATAAAAATTATTTTGTGTAATATAATAATTTTAATGTTAGAAATCTCTGTTAATAGATTTAATGCTATTATTTAATCAAAAATAGTATTTAACAATGAAGTAAAACAAACTTTTAATTTATTATCTTCTATTTTGAAAGAGACAAAAATTTCAAATAAAATTATTTTCTGCAGGTGGTATTTATTACATGATATCTCGCTCACTTGGACCTGAGTTCGGAGGAGCCATCGGGCTGATGTTCACCATCGCAAATTCTGTAGCCGTCTCTATGTATGTCGTTGGGTTCTGCGAGTCCCTTCAGGACCTAGTCAGAAGCTTAGGAGGGACGATACTGGACAACGGAACTAATGATATTAGGGTTGTTGGTGTTGTTACTCTCGTCGGTATACTCGTGCTTGCTTTCGTCGGAATGGATTGGGTAACAAGAGTAAGTAAAAGAAGTTTTCGTAAAATTTTTCCTCTTTGTTCACGATCGAGTCTTGGCTGTCAAGAAGCACAATATTATTATACAAAAGACCAAAAACATGATCAATAATGAAAATATAATATTAAAATAATTGGCAAATTTTATTAACTGTTTTTTCAGACCCAGATGTGTTTACTGATGGTGCTGATTGCTTCACAAATAGATTTTGTGATTGGAAGCATAATGGGTCCTAAAACATTACTTGAAGAAGCAAAAGGCTTTGTTGGATACAATTGTATGAATAAATAAAATTAATAAAATAATTTAAAAAATATAATGTGTATGTTTTGCAGTGGAGGTGTTCAAAAACAATATACCACCAAATTATAAATCTTTCGATGGGGTAGAACACGATTTCTTTTCCGTATTTTCAGTGTTTTTCCCTGCAGTGACTGGCATTGTCGCAGGGGCTAATTTGTCTGGAGATTTAAAGGTAAAATATGTTTTAACGAGGGAAAATTATATTTTTTTAAATAAAAACAAATGTCATTTAGGATCCGAGCGTAGCCATCCCTAGAGGAACACTCCTAGCAATAATTACAACATTCATCTCATATATATCATATGCATTTATGATGGGAGGCTGCGTACTACGTGAAGCGTCAGGAAATGAAACAATTTTAGAAAACATTGAACCTGGAACTTCGCTGATAGATCGTTGGGACAAAATATCCCAGTGCAATACAACATGCACATATGGGCTTCGAAACGACAACCAGGTTAATTGGCTCAATTAAAACTAATTTCTTGATTGGTATGATTAGTAAAGTCTGAAACGCTAATTGTAGGCAATGGAACTTGTTTCTCTATGGGGACCTCTTATTTACGGCGGTTGTTTTGCGGCAACGCTCTCATCCGCTATAGCAAGCTTAGTCGGAGCTCCCAGAGTACTACAGGTTTGTAAAGGATAGAAAGAAATTCTCCTTGTTTTTCTTAAAAATTCTATGATTAAAAAAAAAAAATCATTTTAAAATTGTTATAATTTTTTGTGAAAGTTTATAAAACCAAAGATGATTAAATTCAAGTAAATTATATTTTAGGATAATTTTTATATATCAAAAAGATTTCACAGACTCAAAAATACTCAAAAATTAATAATTAATAATTAATGTAGAGAAACAAACTGTTGGCCAAATCACTGTCAACTGAGAAGGGGTATAAGATAGCCCTAAATGCATACAAAATAAAATAGAAAAAAGGCAAAGTACTGAAGTACCTTCAATAAAAATATGAAATATTTACCAAGTTCTAAAAATATTTCTATTATTTAAGATCTATGGTTAGACAAACATGCACTTGTATTAGTTTAACAGTGAAAATTTTAAGCTATTAAAATACTATTTTAATTCAAGAATTTATCTTTTTTTAGGCATTGGCAAAAGATAAACTTTACCCCTTCATAGGATTTTTTTCTAAGGGTTTCGGTGCCAATAATGATCCGATAAGAGGATATATTCTTGTATTTGTGATAGCTTTTGGTTGTATTCTTATTGGTAAGTTTATAGTTGATTCTAATTTTTTTATTTTTTATAATATAAGTAATAATGTTTTTAAAATATTTATTTTAGGGAATTTAAATTACATTGCTCCTTTGCTCTCCAATTTTTTCTTGGCTGCCTACGCTCTCATAAATTTCTCAGTTTTTCATGTCTCAATATCTAAAAGTCCTGGATGGAGGCCTGCGTTTAAGGTGGAATAAAAAGTGAATTTTTACATTTTACGTAGATTTGTTTCATTAAAAAAAATATATTTTATATTTTATGTATGGCACTTTTATTTGTGTACTAGTTGCTTTTCTTTATTTTTTTTGAATTGTCATTTCAGTATTACAATGCGTGGGTTAGCTTGGTGGGAACTCTGCTATGCATCGCAGTCATGTTTTTAATATCGTGGTGGACAGCACTGGTGACTTTTTTTGTAGTTGTTGCACTTTATCTCTACGTTTCGTACAGAAAGCCAGGTTCGTCTCAAATAATTTTTAGCTTAAATATCTTGATTAAATTCTAAATTATGATTAGAGGTAAACTGGGGATCTTCGACGCAAGCGCAGGCTTATTATTTTGCTTTAAGATCAGCTCTGGAACTGAATAAAGTTGCGGAACATGTGAAAAATTACAGGCCTCAAATTCTCGTACTTTCTGGTATGCCTGGACACCGGCCGACACTTACGGATTTCGCAAACTTAATTACCAAAGGGAAATCCCTTCTTGTATGCAGCCATATCATCAAGGTACTCATTTTAAATATATTCGATTCACAACGAAGATTTAATTTCTTTGGAATTCAAATTAGGGTTCGTATTCAAGGACAGTTCATGAAGCGCTTTCCCAGAAGGCGTACAGATGGTTCGAACAGCATAAAATCAAAGCCTTTTACATACTCGGAGAAGATGATGGGATTGGAGAGCATTACTTGGCAAAATCTTTTATGACAATGGCTGGCCTGGGTAAACTGAAGCCGAATATGATTTTGATGGGTTACAAAAACGATTGGCAGATTTGTCCAAAACAAGAATTAGATAATTACTTCACTCTAATTCAGTATGTTATCTTAAATCTTGATTAGATTTTGCTTTAATGAATTAAAATGCTTTTTGCAGCGCCGCATTAGATAGCTTTCTAGCTGTTGGGATTCTAAGAATGGCTGATGGCCTTGATTATTCGAATATGATTGAAGATGCTGATTCCCCACTTTTTCCATCCTATGAAAAGAAGGAAGAGGACGAAGAAGATAAACTTCACAGAAATATATCTGCTGGGCAGCTATCTTTAGGTTTCTTTTTTTTAAAACATCATTTCGGGCATATTACCTCTAGATTTATTATGTTACCGAGCTAAAAGTAAAATAAATCCTGTCATACTGAAGAGCTTAACATCCAACGGTGTCGGATGTCACGGTCAAGAAGTCTAAACCCCTTTACAATACTTAGTCCTAATTAATCTTAAATAAAATTCCAAGGGCTATGCTGGAATTCAAACCCATAATTGTGAGCATGCCAAATATGATTTGAATGACTTAACCATTCACTACTATGTGGGAGGTCTGAAATTTCTATGAGTACCACCATAATGGGTAAATAATAGGCAAAGGAAGAATTTTTACCACATATTGCCTATATTCAAGATAATGATAAAACTAAAACTTATTGATTATCAGTTATGAAAAACCTTTTTTTTTCAGTGTAAAATATTGTTGATATAGGCCAAATTTTAAATATTAACTAGTTGAAACACTAAATTAAATTAGTCAATTATTTTTTATATCAAGGACAATTTTAAATTGAATTTATTGTATTATATTAGCATGTTTTACAAGACCAAACACTGCTGTCATTTTAGATGATGCTTGCAGTGCAGGTAGTATCTCTCCTCCAGGCTCGCCAATGCTAGACCAGGAAGAAGGCATAGAGGAAGAGGAAAATTCCAGTGGAAAAGACCCGACTGAGATGTTCAGGGGGGTCAGGGGTGAAACGCTATCCACTCACCATTTACAAGCTCTCACCTATTTTAGACGGAAGCAGTCGAAAGCTTTGATCGATGTTTGGTGGCTTTATGACGACGGAGGTGATATAAATGTTTCAATATTGTAGAATTTTTGTATCCAATGAAAACCTATTCACAGGCCTAACTCTACTCATACCACATATAATCAGTACAAGGTCGCAGTACAGTGATTGCAAGTTGAGGATATTTTCCTTGGCAAACCGGGCCAATGAACTGGACAGAGCTCACCGAAAGTAAGTAACAGCCAACATGTCACATTAGTAATTTCTAAATATTAGAGTTGATGATGGGTTTTGGTCTGCGAGTCGACCAACTAGGTGGAGACACACTAAGTGACCCTGTACCGTTTAAGCATGAATTTCTAAATATGATTTGACTTTATATTGTAAATAAAAATACATTTATCACAGCTTTACCAATACTCTCTATTCATAAGCTATATTATCCTCCGAGTATCTACAGCCATTTATGAGTTCATTCATTACTTGTATTGCTCGATCTGATGGCAACAGCTCTTTTTCATCCACGTTCTGTTATGGACTCCCAAATTATATTTTCATTATGAAATTACATTGATTATTAAAGTTTGCAGTAGAAATGCTTCAATTTCTAGTTCCTTTCTGCTTTCTTTTTAACACAACATGGGCATCTTCTGCTTCTTTGCAGATTTGAATTTATGTGCTTATTGATGCCAATATTTTTCAGATTTGTTAAAGTTTGCAGTAGAAATGCTTCAATTTCTAGTTCCTTTCTGCTTTCTTTTTAACACGACATGGGCATCTTCTGCTTCTCTGCAGATTTGAATTTATGTGCTTATTGATGCCAATATTTTTCAGATTTGTTAAAGTTTGCAGTAGAAATGCTTCAATTTCTAGTTCCTTTCTGCTTTCTTTTTAACACGACATGAGCATCTTCTTTTTCTCTGCAGATTTGAAGTTATGTGCTTATTGATGCCAATATTTTTCAAATTTGTTAAATTTTGCAATGCCATTCTTAGAAATGTTTCAATTTCTAGTTCCTTTATGCCGTCTTTGTAACAAGACATGGGCATCTTCTGCTTCTCTGCAGATTTGAATTTATGTGCTTATTGATGCCAATATTTTTCATATTTGTTAAAGGGCTCACCCTTTTGTCTATACATCAGGGAGTTCAGCCATCCTGTTATGTGGCCGGGTTGTTAGTATCTACCTTAAGCCAGATGCCCAGGAGGTCATCGCTTTCCTACCAAAGGGGTTAGGCACTGATAGGTGCTATGGACAGCTAGGTCATTTCAGCCCCAAACGCATACAAACTTTAATCTAGCCTCTTATTTACTTATTACTTCTTTTTGTGTGAACTGGTCTTCTTTTTGGAATTTTACAGAAATTTGTTGTGACTCTATGGACATAGGGGTTAGGCTAAAAGGGGTCATGGGCATCTTCTGCTTCTCTGCAGAACTGAATTTATGTGCTTATTGATGCCAATATTTTTCAAATTTGTTAAATTTTGCAGTGCCATGCCTAGGATGCTTTTTATGACCTTATGCACGCGACTGACATTGATCTGCTGTGCATTATGTTAAGCTTAAGGCTATTTATCAGATCCCAAAACTTTGATAATAGACTTGGCTTTTCCTCCAGCTATAGGAATCAGCCTGCTTGGAGAGAGAAAAAAGAAAGAAAGAGATAAACAGATAGAGAGCGAATGAGCGAATGAGATTGAGTAAATAAGAGTGAGTTGATTGTGTTGTGCTGACAGAAATTGTTTCTTACAGTTTGGCAGCATTACTTTCAAAGTTTAGAATCGATTACAGCGATTTGATAATAATACCAGACATTACAAAAAAGGCTAAACCTGAGACTCAAAAAGAATTTGAAGACATAATCAAGAATTTCAGGAAACTGGATGGATGTAAGTAAAACAATGGATATGAGACAAAAAAAAACAAAAAAAAACCTGTCTTTCTTTCAGCTTTCTCAAAAAATGGGTATATTGCTGATTCAGAATTGAAGCTTTTAGCTGAAAAAACAAATCGCCATATGAGACTGAGGGAGCTTTTGCATGAATATTCAAAAGATGTAACATTTTATGTCGTGTAAGTACTACGTGACAGTTTGTACGGGCTAGTTACTTAAATTTATTTTTCATTGCAATTTTTAGGACTTTACCCATGCCTCGAAAAGGTACAGTTTCAGCTCCGATGTACATGGCCTGGCTGGAATTAATAACAGCCGGAATGCCTCCGGCGTTGGTTCTCAGAGGGAACCAAACATCGGTTTTGACATATTACTCTTAGTATTTGAAATGCTTTTTGATATGAAAATTTCAAAATTTTAAGTATCACTGTTTACAATAAGGATTGCTTTAATTTTCCCCCCATCTAAATAATTGTAAGAAGTATAATAATTATTTAAAGTAATTTTTAAACTTAATTATTGTAACAAATGCCACTCTGATTGTAGTTACCACATTAGTTGTACAGAGATTTTATAATGATAAATAAATAATATATTTGTTAATGAAAATTAATATTTTTGTTCGTTAAATACATTTTTCTTATTAATCATAAAAACTGTAAATTGTTGTAAACTGTTGAATGTTGAATTTAGATATAAAATATTTCTAAAATCCAAATATGAAAGTATTAAAATCATTTTAGTGTGTCGTAATTATTTTATTTCATTCTTTTTTTATGGTCATTTTTCATAATGGCTATTTATTTAGTATTAAATTTAATTGGCAACTCAAAATGTACGCTTATAAAGTAAAATAATTCTTGTCATACAGATAACGGCCTAACCATTTTACAATGCTCATATATATATTATATGTATGTACACAGTCCAACTAAAAATCCATGGGCTAAGCTGGGATTAGAACCTAGAACCATTAGCATGGCAAGTATGAATAAGACACCCTAACCTCTCCTAACATTTATTTACTAATAATTAAATAGTTAATGTAGGATTGGCAAAAAATAAAATGATAAAGATTGTCATATTTTGAAACCTACACACTAGACAAATAGTAAATTTGAGAAACTTTTCACATCCAAGGAACCTCTGGCCAATTTTATGGAGATTTGTGCACATAGGCCATCTGTTCAAATTCTAAATCATCTACTTTTCATCTTGTCAAATTTTTAACATTTTTAACAATTTTAAAAAGATTTTTAAACCACGGATAGTCTATGTATGATTGTCACTGATTTTATGCTTCGAATAGTCCAAAAAGGTCTTGGACACAAAAAGTTTTTTTTTCTAATTTTGGCTACTTCATTTCCTAAGAAATCAGAATGTCCTTTAACCCACACCAAATATATTTCATGGCCATCATTATTTAAATTTTTAACATTTTTAACAATTTTAAAAAGATTTTTAAACCATGGACAGTCTATGTATGATTGTCACTTTGATTTTATGCTTCGAATAGTCCAAAAACGTCTTGGACACCAAAAGTTTTTTTTTTCTAATTTTGGCTACTTAATTTCCTAAGAAATCAGAATGTCCTTTAACTCACACCAAATATATTTCATGGCCATCATTATTTAAATTTTAAATTTAACTATATATAGAATTTTGATTATTTTCTTTCCTTTAAATATTGAATTTTTATTGCATAAGATTTTTACCCGAACATTTGTGAATAATTTGCATCATTACCCGACTGTTTTAGAATCACCAAAAACTGATCCTATTTTGTAAAGAAACATTGGTGAATTTGATCTTTGTTTAAATATTAACAGTTTCTAGTGGTAATTGGTCAAGATTTATCCTCCTAGATCGACAGGTTCTACTATATATTTTCTGCATTTCACTTAATGGTGAGACTTCAAAATCATTTCTTATTGTTGCAGGTGTCCCTCAGGGATCAATATTATGACCATATTTATTTGTTGTTGTTCATCAACTGCTTACTAAGGTTAAGATTAAAAGATGATTCCTTACAATTTTATGCACCACGACCCAAGTTGATCTACAGCTCTTCAATAACTTAAGGCTTTTTATCAGATCCCAAAGTTTTGTTGGTGTGTTAGGCTTTTCTTCTTCCAGGAGTAGGAATCTCAGCCTGCACTAGGCACCTACAAAGGACATTTTCTGTTGTTTCCTCTTCTTGGCAATAATTGGCGTTCTGCTACTCGAAATTATACAGGTCAGCAGTCCTACCTTCATTCTGGTCCTAACACATCATAGGTTTAGTAGTTCTGATGGTAGTTTTGGTGATGGTTCTTTAAAAAATTTGACATGTCTTTGCTATTAATTCCACTGAACCAAGAACTTTTCTTAATCCATTGCTGATGGATCTACTTTTTGGAAATTTATTAGAAAGAAGGGTTCCTCATCGAACATTCCTTGGCCAATTATTTATCAACCTCCTCATTGCCTCTTATCACTGATGCCTTGGTACACAAGGTAAATTTTGTTGATCACAGGGTCTGACAAGACTTTGATGCAATCCCAAATGCCTCTGGAATTAACCACCAATAAGGTAACCCTTATTACCACCTGGCACCTGGTAGTCTGACTAGATGGCTATTCTTTTATGGCTAGCCTCTTTGATCTCCTTGGCTCAGTGTTCAATAGCCATAGTTTCTGACTGAAAGTTGAGTCCAAGAATATGAAGTCTAGTTCTTGGTACATTTCCATAAATACCTCTCCTGATGCATACTCAAGAGCTAGAGGCAGATCGTCTATGAACAAGGAAAAAAGAATAGGACTCAGAAGAATAGTTTGACCTGAGAAAACCCTGGAGCGTTTCTGAGACAGTCTCAGTAGGAGCTGAATCACCATAAAAACTTTTCAAACTATCTACAAATTTCATAAAGAATCATAGGCAAAATAATTTCACCAATAAGGTATTCCTATCAATATAGTGAATATAAATTTTCTTAATAAACAGTCAAGTTGATAAAAGTTGTTTGAAGCTAAGGGCGTTTAAGATCACAGATGGGTGTTGAAAATCTCTCCGGAGAAAATTTTTCGTTTCCGCTTTCGTCTTTGAGATAAATAATTTCTATATGAGGGAGAGGGCGAGGGATAATGTTGAAGTAGAATAATAGCCCTGATGCTGCTGCGAGGTGAAGGGCGGGGGACAGGATCTTTGAATTATTAAGCGACCATCACCGCCATTACGGAGGGACCACCATAAGCTCGTATGAATAAATTATATTTTAATTGACATGGTCCTGGACTGATCAGAACAAGGCTAATGACTTACTGTTCAAAGGGGTTAACCGCCAGAACCCTTAATTCTCCCCGGCGGGAGGGATGAAAAATTCGTAACGAGGTGTTTGTTTACTATTTTGTACAAGGATTTCTAATATCAATCCAAGAAGTTCGTAAACATTGGGTGGTCAGAAAATAATCAAGAAAGATTTTTTAAATAATAAACACTGCTAGAAAACGATCCCAAGTTAATGCCGCTACATCTGGCCTGGATGCACTGTTACCGTGCGTTAGGAGCAAGTTATCTATGGAAATAAACCAAAATTTTGAACTCCACTGTCTTTCAGCCGGAGATTGTGGCTATTTTATACTGGCCCAGTAGATCAAAAAAGATTGGGCATTACCAACAAAGGAATACTCATCGGAGAGCAAGGTGGCATGAGCGAACCTATAATAAAGTTCAGAGCCGTTTGGGATTGCAGCAAGTCATTGTCAGACATTGTAGACATGAAATTACCCCTGATGATGTACCAGGGAATCCAGGGCAAAGAGACAACTAGGAAGATGATAAATTGACGAAGAAAAGTTCGATGAGGACACATATCGGCTCTGAACACTTTTTTTGACTTACCAAATATCCAAAAACGTAGATCCGTCAATGTGTTAAGAAAGTTCTTGGTTCAGTGGAATTGTATTCCAAGGCGACTCTAATGACTTAAACCTAGCATGGGACATAGAGGCAACGCAAAGGTTGACTTGTTGGCGAAAAAGGGAGCCATCATGCACTCTTTAGGTCCTGAATCCTCCGTGGGGGTTCACACAAAAGAGGATACATTTTAAAATGATCCTTAATAAGTCCAAAACCCGGTGGAACAAAACCTTAGGCATGAACACGCGAAGAGATTCATAGAAAGGCCATCCGCAAAACTCAAAGGAATTCTGGAAGACAATCGCAACCGAACCAGGATTCGGGTTGAACTCCCGACAAGGCACTGCCACTTAAGAAAGCACACGACCCGGATAGGAATACAGATAGAAGAAACACTGTACAGATACTGCCAGGAACAGGAGGAGACTGCAGAACATATTTCATGTTTTTGCAAAGGTATATGTAGGTGCAGATTCTTAGGAGAGGAAAAGCCACAAGCAAGATCCTACACTAAGGAACCGCTGGCAAGACTGGAGGTTGATTAACAACCTGAACATGGCCAGTGCGTTATAAAACAAACAAGGGTGCACAATATACTAAGGTCGAAGTGCAGAAGGCCTTGTGGCGGCCTCTTTCATCCCTAATCCTATACCTAAAGGACTAACGAAGAAATTAGTTTAGTGACCAAGGTTTTTGGCCAATGCAGAGTGGAAGACTCGGGAGCAAGCGAAGGGTAGCAGGCAGCCTCGTCGGCTGTTGAGCTTGCGATAGACCGCGAGTACGCTTGTTGAGCTTGTGCTGGCCTTAACTCCTTTGGGATCTTATAAAAAGCCTTAAGCTTAATGAAGAGTTTTAGACAATAATGGAAATATCACTGTAGACCAATATTGTTCGCAGTGCCTAAGTTCGTAAGGAATCCTCTTTTAACCTTAACCTTTTAACCTTAGGGAGCAGTATTTTAATGAATATTGGTGAACATAAAAATTAACTATGGTCCTGATACCGTCATTTCCGCACGATATATTTCTCATATTCTTAGTCATTTCGATAGACCTAGTCGATTTAGGTAGATGTACTTTGACTGCAGGACCCAATAGGAAAATACAAATTGATTTAAACAAAGATCAAATCCTCGACGTTTTTTAAATAAAAAAGAATAGGTATTTCGTAACTTGAAAACAGTGGGGTAAAGATCCAAATTGTCCACAAATGTTGGTAGTCTAGAATGAATAGTAAGTTCTTAGTTTCATCGATGGTTGGAATATGGATTTGTGGAAGTTTTTGAATATTAACCACATCCTAAAGTGTGCGGTTTTTCTTGAAAACCATAAAATTCCCCTCCACAAGTTCACTGAATGTTGGTCGAGTTGAGATACGTAGGAATCATGTTTTCCTCACCACAATCCACGGAAGTGATCACAAGTCATTTATTGAAGGGAAAAAATAAATCTTCAGCATTTCACCAACATTGAAAGGATTTACCTGTCTTGCAGTTATGAATTATTTGTGCTACATGCTCACAAAACTACTGCTTGTGTCTCAAGGAAGCAAAAATTGTAATTAGAAAACTGTCTGCAGAGCTAGTCAGTGTGGTTTGTTGCACCATTGTTTTTCTTTAATATGTAAACGAAATGTACAGGTTACATAGAACTAGTTGTCTTTAATTATTAATCTTTATAGAAATTGGCGATCTTAAAACAAGTTTTGTTTTGTTTAACTATCAAGATTTCTAAGTGAGGTGTGGATTATGACTTGCAATGGACACCACCCGGATATCAATTGGGGTCAGTCCACTGTCGTTAAAAGCCCATGGTTATTCGCTAACCGGTACACCAGAGGAAACAAACGTGAGGGCAAAGTTGATGTTTTGATCGTGAGGAAGAGTGCATGTGGGAAAAGTGGCGGAACGTGATGTCATAAAGAGGAGAGCGTTGCGGTGGTTGTGAGGGAGGCACTTTGTGGCTTGGAGGAAGTGTGAAGTGGGCAGGAAACAATCTAGTTACCAACCCCTAAGTGCATTACTCCCCAAGCACACACATCAAACCGATTTATAGTTTTATAAGGCCATCATCAAAAACACCCTCAAACCTCTCGTAGGGCGCAATATAATAACCGGCCGGATGCATCAATTGTTTATTAGTCCGGTTATAAAACGTTTAATTGCCACGAAAAACTATGAAATAAGCGGAAAATTTCAATAAAAAAAATTAAAAACAGATTTCATGTGACTTAAAGAAAATCAAGACAACACCATTAACAAATCATTAAAAAATAATTAAAAACGGTTAACTGGAAGCAACCATAATAAAACAATTAATATGTCAAAATAACGATTATATATCAGATTTCAATAAAATCTTTATTGTGATTATTTGTTGAACTGTACGGGGTGATGAGAAGAAAAGCAACTAAAAAAGGAAGACCAAGTTGTCGGAAACGACAAAACTATGGTTTTTCACTGTTATTTCTATCGTAAATGCCCTATATTCGATATGTACTTGTAAATTTAAGAACAAATTTATATTTCATCGTATTATATTATCGTAGGATTTGTTGTTGAACTCTCCGGGGTGATGACCAAAATCAATTGGGATGAGAAAACCTGGGTGATCGGAAACGACCAAACCATGGTTTTTCTCTGTTATTCCTATCGTAAATGCCCTATATTCGATATGCACTCGTAAATTTAAGAACAAATTTATATTTCATCGTATTATATTATCGTAGGATTTGTTTTTGAATTGTGCGCGGGTGATGAGACCAAAATCAACTGGGATGAGAAGACCTCGGTGATCGGAAACGACAAAACTATGGTTTTTCACTGTTATTTCTATCGTAAATGCGCTACATTCGATATGTACTTGTAAATTTAAGAACAACTTTATATATTATCGTAGGATTTGTTGTTGAACTGTGCGGGGTGATGATACCAAAAGCAATCCGCCGACACTTGGAGAACCCAAAATATTGCTGATTTTTTACCTACGATTTTTATGCTGTTCCAATTTTTTTGTATAGTGAACGGATTTATTATCCTTAATATCTTCCAATTGGCGACTATTACAAATTAAAAAAAAATCTTTATAAGTTGACTAATATATTTTTTTAAATTCCGTTTTCTGGCGGGGTTGTAAAACTAAAAAAAAAACGGATGTGCACAATTAAATTTTTTCACATAAAAAAATTGAAGGTATACTAAAACCGAATCCTTCATGTTGATGAAGAGCCAACAATGGAAACCAGCACTTCAGATCTAAACTATTCACTCCATCGTCTGCTGGGCAGTGTGGCCTAAGCAAGTGGCATGAAGCTATGACGACCAAGCTACAATTTTTTTTAATCACACATGCTATTCGATGCACAATTCTATACTAATATTCTAATATTGGATTTAATCTCCATACTATTTTTTTAAATCAAGGTACTGTTGTTTTATCATTGTCTTCAACCCGAATCCTTTCAAGCAACCTCCAACATACAAGAATACCCTGAGTTTATCAAAGACTGGTTCAAAAAGAGGAAAAATATTTAACGATATAATTATATCAGATTTTAATATTATACTTTTGTAATAAGAAATCAGGGAAAAGACCAGAACCCTTCATCAAGATTGAGAAACTATTCTCAATGTTTGAATGTTGATTGTTTATGGAAGACTGGTGCAAAAAGTGGTGGTCTGTATGCAGAAAACGTGTCGGTAAAAACAGTCTTGTCCTCTATTCTACACTAACAACAAAAAGATCTCGACATCCCTTCAAGTCAATACCTAGGTCTACGCCTAGGCAGCAGACTGACATCGACCCGAGAGACTACTTAACCACTTAGACTTTTAACTTAGACCACTGTGAAGACTTTTAGGACCGAAATCTGTTTTGACCGTAGAGTATTTTCTATAAAAGGCATTACTGCGACCACTTTGGAAATATGTACTAGTGGAACTGTGGTTCATCCAAGTTATCTAATACAAAATCCTTTCAGCCATAAGTGCAATTTGTCAAAGCTCCTTACTACGTTCACTACCTACAACGTCATCAGTATTCCTTTTGTCGACGAACTGATTCAATCTCGATTCCAATTTGCCATACCAATCTTTCGATCCATCTAAACACCTAAGCCCAAGTCCTACTGACATTTAATCACTTAATCCCTCATGTTGCGTGTCAGGATTGGCTGTTTTTTTCTTAACATATGTCCTTCGGGTGCAGGGCTAGCGCAGTGTCAGTGCTATAGTGGCTTATAGTGAAAAGTAACAATATGCGCATGTCTAGATTAAAGCTGTAGATAATAAGAAAAATCTCAAAAAACTCGAAGGTGTAAAGAAAAATCGCTCTACGAATAATAAAAGGATATAGGACAATTTCGTATGAAGCAGCTTGTATCATGACAGGGGTAGCCCCGATTGAACTTAAACTAAGGGAACTAACCGATATCTACTTCACCATAAAAAGGTCACTCAACAACAAAGCCTTCCTTGCACTTATCGTGGAACCCACACTGCCTTTAAATGAATGGCCCCATCCGGTTTATAGAACTCAAGGAATCACAGAATATCATGGCAAGACAAGATCGTAATATACACCGATGGGAGCAAAATGAATAATGAGGTTGGAGCAGCCCTAGTCATCTATGGAAAAGACAACACCCTGCCAAAAACAATACAAATTAGACTCGCTAGCTGGTGATCGAACAGCCAAGCTGAACTCATTGCTATCCTGAAGTCTCTTCAATGGCTCGCGCAGCAGGATGTTAGGGAAGTGAAAAAAAACGCGATGACAGACAGCCGCATATCCATTGATAAAATTAAAAATTACAAAGTACGAAGCCTGATGGTATCCGATAAGAAATATGATAAAATCATAATGGCTGGAAGATCAGTGTTGAAAACGTACCAGCGCACACAGGGATCCAAGGTAATGAGGAAGCCGACGCAGCAGCAAAGGAAGCTACAGAAAACTCTGAACTAGAAACAACAATCACAGTAGTGCCGAAAAGCTACGTCATCTCCATGGCTTCGAAAATGACAATGGGAAGAACATTGGAGACGTACTGCTAAAGGTCTTCAAACTAAAAAGTTCTTCCCAACGGTAGAATCAAGGATGGCAGTAGAACTGAAACATCACCTTATGCTTACCCATCTTATAAGCGGCCATGGACGAAATCGAAATCTATAGATTCCACATAACACGGGATTCGGAATGCGACTGTCCAGGGAGACCTCAACAAACATGGTACCACATCTTATTCGACTGCCCCAATCAAGAACCACTCCGAAAATCTCTAATAAGGGACGTTGTATGTAAAGGTGGACAACGGCCACCCGACCATCACAGTTTGATTAGAGACCACATTGAAGCCTTAAATAAATTTGTTAGTAAAATTGTATTAAATTAATTGTAAATAATAATTGTCTATGGTTATGAATACCTGAAATCACTATGGGATCAGGTACTAAATAAATAAATTTAAAAAAATATGCGCATGTATTTTTAACATGTATTTTGATATGTACAGGTGACAAATAAATTATTTATTAAATAAATAATAGAAAAATTGAATGATGTAACGACGGGTGTGAAGGTGATGCTAGCAACTGCAATAAAAACCATATGCTGTTTTTATTATTTAAAATCTTGACTCATTTTTACATGTGTTAATGTTGTAATTCATTTTTCAGTTTTTATTATTTTATATTGATTGTTCAATTTTCAAGCCCATTTAAAGGAATTCTCCCACTGTAAAAATTTGTTACAGAAGCGAATCCTCGCACACAGAACAATATGAAATACGTTAGAGTTGAAAAATCGAAAATTAATTGCTTCGGGCCTATTGATGGCCGATCTCGGCAAAATCCTTCGCGAATGACAAATCCCCGGTTACTTAATAGAAATTCGCCGAGACGGAAGCCATCCGCCGGTCCATTAGCACTGGGCGCAGTTGGACTCTGGACCGGACAATAAATACGACAAACGACCCCTAGCTAACTACAGGTGTTTAAATATTTAAGGGTGTTTTGTGGGAAAGTGTTTGTCATTTATCTCGCCGGACACTCGGGACAGATTGTCTGACAAATGATCCTCTGGATGAATGCTAACCGGACGGTCACGGATTATTAATGGTCAAGAAAAGTGTTCTCCCTCCTTGTCGATACCGTTTCATGATCCGCTCCAACCGTGCTCGACTTCACTTACGAGATTAACTACCCTTGGATAAAACAAAAGTTTCCGCAGCCAAACGAGAAAAGTCATGAGTGATGGAATTTTTACCATAGATATGTAAATTACAGTCATAAGTTATCATAGTTAATTTTGATCCTTGCCTGGATAAACTACAATCTTTTGAGGGAGGTGGTAATTTAGTCGTTTCAGTTCAACCGAGTCTTCCTGTAGTTAGTTGCTGGTTATGTCAGACGCGTTTCAGATTTGCTCAAAGTCATGAATGATGATAAGTTTATCATAGACATATAAATTACAGTCATAAGTTATCATAGTTAATTTTGATACTTGTCTAGATAAACTACAATCTTTTAATGGAGGTACAACATAATACAATCGGTAGTTCAGTCCTTTCAGATGAACCAATTCTTCCTATAGATGCTGGTTATGTCAGACACGTTTCAGGATTTGTCAAAGTCATGAGTGATGGTATTTTTGCCATAGACATATAAATTACAGCCATAAGTTATAGAAGTTACTTTTGATCCTAGCCTAGATAAACTACAATCTTTTGGGGGAGGCACAACATAATATAATCGGGAGTTTAGTCGTTTCAGTACAACCAAGTCTTCCTATAGATGCTGGTTATGTCAGACATGTTTCAGGATTTCTCAAAGTCAAGAATGATGGTATTTTTACCATAGACATGTAAATTACAGTCGTTAGTTATAAAAGTTACTTTTGATCCTAGCCTAGATAAACTACAATCTTTTGAGGGAGGTACAACATAATATAATCGGTAATTTAGTCCTTTCAGATCAACCAAGTTTAGAGTTGCTGGTTTTGTCAGTCGCGTTACAGGATTGATCATAGTTATAAAAGGAGTCCACAGAAAATAAATAAATAGAAAAACTTCTATATTATAGATTTATTTATCAGCTTGACCGAAACCTTAAATTTATAATTTAAATATATACAAAATTTTAACTATTGACGGAGGAGAGTTGTTGAGCTCAATTGATGGAGAATCGGCTGAAATACCGCATGGAGTGATTATGGCTGTTGTTGAATATTGAAACGAGTTTCTAGCAAGATTAAACAGGGTGTTAAACAGCTTCAAAAGCTTAACAAAGAGCTTAAACTTTAACGGACAAAGTGGAAGAAGTTTTCCTCGCATTTCTAACAAACGATGGTTGATTTGGTTCGAGTTGAGATGCGGGGAAGTGGGCGAGTTTGAAATCAATCCTTCGTACGACATGTGTGGTCGGTACGTGCTCTGAAAGCCTACCGCCTCCAAATCGGTTTACAGCTTCGCACTTTTCATCCACCCCATGCAAAAGGAATGACACTATTTGAGGGACTTTTCCACACCCCAGCCGAGGAATAAAAATAAAAACGACTTTTTTCTCTCTCGCGGAAGCGTTTATGTTTAAACTCCCGAGGGGTTTTAATGGCTATGCTAAATAAAATTTCATATATCCGGATAAGACTGTCGGCTTGTAAGCTGATAGGATTGGCGTAAGCGGTATTGAAGGAACACCTGCTGTTACGCACACTCCTCCCCCGAAGGATTACCGTGGATTACATATTTTGACGAGCTACCGTCCTTTTGTCGGTCGTGATCGCTGGTCCGGAACGTCGCTCCTCATTGTCGGAGGTGTCATCAGTTTAACACCCCTTTTAACCGATGCATACATCACACGTGCGGTTGTCTCTAACGCCTCTTGACGGCTTAATTAAAAACATTGAACTGCGGTTTTTTTAAATTTGGATCTTAATTGTTAATTTCTGAGGCATGAAAACAAATCAGAACCTATTCCTACATGGCTGTTACCTATCAACTTGGTCTGCTTATCCTCGCAGATTTTTGTCAGTCAGATGCGTTTCGGCCTTTCACCATCTTCAGTGTTGACTTTGGGTGATATTTGTGGAGTGAATATGTGTCGACATTGCTATAATTTGATGGATAAAGTTGGGTGTTTTTGTTTTTTCTATTCGGTCTTTTTGATCTTCGGTATTTAATGTTTTAAACGGCGTAAATGATGTTTGTGAGTTTTTGTTAATTTACGAGTTTTTCAAATAATTTAATGAGCAATTATATATTTTGTAGAAAGTTTTTTTTGTTCATATATATGAATTATCACTAAGGAACATAATAACTGGGTTTCCCAAGGGTCGATATAGGTCGGACCATGTTCAATATATCAAATACTTGTGCAGAATCAAGATAAACTCAGCCGGATCTATTTGCTTATGATACGTACTTTGTATAGGTAAAGATGACTTTATGCAGAATATGGGTCAGAAGCTATCTATGAAAAAGAAACCAAGGACTAGGATTCATATTGGGCAATATGCCATGGAGATCAAAAAGCTGGCATTATTAACAAAATAACACCTACATATTCCGAAAGCTAGGTGGCAATATGAGATCTCACCTATAGTAAAGCCCAGATCCATTTGGGATTGTACCAGATATCAGACATTCTGGGGGAAAAAATTAATTAACAAATCCGATCAAAAATGAGAAGATATCATAACCTTTGATAATACCTGAGGTTATTTCTTCTTTAGCTACATGGCTAACCAATTTAACCAATCATCAAGGTAAAATTATCGATATGGGACTTGAGCGTGTCGGAGTCGTTGCGCATAGTTCGATCTTTTAAACCCGGTACCAAAAGTCATTTCTTGTTTGTGTATATAGACTGGCAGGGGCAACTGATAAATTGCCCAAAGAAAGTTTGATGAAGACACCTTTCAGTATTGAACCCTTTTGGGGCATAGCAATATGCATCAGACAATGGGTTAAATGAAACCGTTTTTCCAGGACAGAATCACGCGAAGTTCACTAAAGTACCATCGCCGAAATTAACGGAAGAACTGTTAAACCTAGGACTTGTTAGGATTAGAATAATCGTATGACTGCTGATTCGACACTGCAGACTTCGGAGGCATTGTCATTCTTGTCTGTCGTGTTGAGAGTGTCTCTCAATAATGACACATCTACGCAGAATAAAAACACTGAAGATGATCTTAATAAAGGTCGAAACGTTGGCACGATAAAGAAAATGTTTTTCTAAAACCTATGTCACACCAGTCCACATCTCACGACCTCCAAATAATCATCAAGTAACGGTCACTAAACACCACACAGTTATATTTAAGTATAAGTTTAGGAATTTAATTAAATATGCTCGACAGGCCTGGCACTACCGGCACGAATTAGTGGTGGAATTCAATTTCTAATGAATCTTTGTTATTCTTTTATCTTCATTGTTTACTTTTATTTTTGTCCTTATTAAGTACTTCTTAGTGTTTCCTTTGTAAAAAAAACGCTATCACTGCTTTATATTATCCAGCAGGTGGATTTTCTTTTCCATGCTGTAAATCCTTTTTTTTAATGTTTTTTTTATTAACAAGGGTATTTCAACAACGAGGTTATATGAACCCTTGGGATGTCGATGCTTTTGAAAAAAAAAAACGTTTGTAAATATGTCGAGTTAATGTAAGTTCGCTGGATTTGAACCCGGGACCTTTACCTTACAGTGATGAGCACCGTGTGCCGGTGCTTAAACCGGTGAGGCCACCGACGCCCCAGGAATTACTGGCTGGTTTCCACTACGGATTGTACTGCCATTAAGATTATATCGCAATATCTTGGTCTTTCTTTGGTTAAACCAATAAATTCGAGGTTATTTTGGATAAAGATGAAAGGCAAACCTAAGTAAAAAACCGGTAGTTAAGATTAAAGGAACGTCAGGCAAGTGAAAAGTAGATATACCTAGGCATAGAACTATGAAAAGTTACACCTGACGAACCATCTTATCATAGAAATGAAGGGGGTGTCTTTTCTAAATTAAACCCAAACGCGCGCCCAAAATTCGATCGTAGGAGCAAAACAACTACAAAGTAATAAGTAGAACCATACTTGAGCAAAGTTCAAGAATCCATAGTTTCTAAAATCTGCATCAATAGTTAACAACTCGTAAAATAATTACACATCAAAATTATATTAAAACCATGATACTATCAAACGTACCAAATGGTATAACAAAATGATATATTGGCTATTTATCGAAATTGATAAATTATGATTTATTTTTAATTAAATTCACTCATTTTCGTGGTACGCTTGACCAATTAATACAAGATAATTAATTAAGGTTTTTAGTTGAGATGAAAAAAAGCTAATGGCACGAGCGGGATTCGAACCCACGACCTTCGGCTATTTACGCCGCTACTTTACCACTTGAGCTATCGTGACTTCACTCCACTCGGACACCAACTTCCCACCTCAACTTTTTGAACCTATTTGAATTTGACATTTGAAAAATGGCAAAAAGAAGAAAATTCAAAAAGGTGGGGTTGAGATGGTAAGTTGGTGCCCGAGTGGATCGAGGTCACGATAGCTCAAGTGGTAGAGCAGCGGCGAATCTAGCCGAAGGTCGTGGGTTCGAATCCCGCTCGTGACACTGACTTTTTTATCTCAACTAAAAACCTTAATTAATTGAATTATTTTTAATACAAAAATCATTGTAATATCTTGTTAATTATTAGAATGTTTTGAAAAGTATGACTTCATTTCCTTCCTGAACTTTCCTTCAGATCATGCTAAGCCCGTCATCCGTTTATCTTAGATTAATTAATTATCATAACAATAAGTAACAAGTAGGACAGAAAAAGAAAAGTTATTGATAACTGTGTTTGTCAAGTTCTTTTTTGAAAAGTAAAGGTAGCTCCCTCAACCGTTGACAGACTTTATTATAATATTGAGTAAAGAAGTGAGGGTGCTCGGGGGCCCACTTCTGAATATAAAAGTGAGAAATTACCTCACTTTGGGGTCTGGGGGGAGGGTGGACTGGAGATTACCTGTAAAGAATTTAATATCCCCCTCTTGAACCAACCCCCTTTTTCTCTTCTTTTTTTTCCCTCGGAAAATCCTCTTACGGGGCATGTTCCGCTCTTTTTGTCACACGGGCTTTTCACTTAATTTCCAAATGCGGCCGTACTTATCCGGCCTGGTGGGAATTGTTTTTTCACCGTTCGTGTTTTTCGGAACAGGTATAAACAGGCATAAGTAATTTGATTTTAAACAGATAATGTTTTTTTTGAGTATTGGAACATGGTCATTGATGTGGTCATGATGTCCACCATTAACTTTGTAGGTTGATACTTCCACACACAATTTAAACAGATAAATAAATTTGTATTATAAATATTGAATACTATCATGGACCAGGTTTTTATAGACAATAATAGGGCAAGTAGATTCATCCATTCAAAAGAAATAGTCAGAATTTTCTTCACATTTATCAATAGTATATGTACCCCCGAAGCGAAATAATAAAAACTATCAAAACTTGACCATATTTCTCCCCTAGTGCCCAGTGATAATACCAATCTTCACCTAACCTTTTTAAATATGAACCACATGAAAAAGCAAATAACTTTGAACAAAATAAATGAAAGGTTAGACGTTCCCTACTTCACAAAAAAGGTACTTGAAGAAATCAAATAATATAGGCTTCCCCCAGATTATAAATATATAAATTACTGGCTGACATCAATCAGGGAAGTCAGATTTATCATGAACACATTAAAAATTAGTAAAGCTCCTGGGGAATATGCAATTATACCTATTCTAATTAAAAATCTTCCCAGAAAAGCTATTATTTTAAACCATATGTTTATGCTTGCTCACTTCCCAAACTTATGGAAAACAGCTAAAGTTATTTCTATTCCAAAAATTGAAAACATCGAACATCGACCGCCTACCGTCGATGTTTTCTAAAATATTTTAAATATTTTTCATCAAGGATCCAGGTCAAAAATTGAGCTGGAAGTTCAATTTAAGTTAACGATAAAAATACTGATATTTGTAAGCACTCTGCAAAGTTTTTGTAAATATAATCAGTGAGGGTTTTTTCCAATTTTTCCCTCTTTGAACTGGTAACACTTATATTTATACTTCGCATTATCAAAATTTGTTAGGTGGCATAGGTTATGGTTTTGACCTGAAATTTACGTCTAATAAAAATACGTCTAATAACACTTTTTGTTAACAATTTTATTTCATGTTGCAATTATTATTATTATTATTATTATTATTATTATTATTATATTTATCTATTAACTATAAAACATATAATTATAAGCTTTATGTAAGGTAACTCTCGACACGACACGCAAGAATTACACAGAAGACAAACACTTTGAGCCCTGAAGATGATCTCAATAAAGATCGAAACGTTGGCACCATAAGGAAAATGTTTTTCTGAAACCTACATCACACCAGACCGCATCTCACGATTTCTAAATAAATATCGATTAACGGTCACTAAACACCACACATTTATGTAAGGTATTGGTTGAAATGAAAAAGTTAGTGTCACGAGCGGGATTCGAACCCACGACCTTCGGCTCAATACGCCCCTGCTCTAACCCCACGATAGCTCAGAAGTCACGATAGCCCAAGTGGTTAGAGCAGGGGCGTATTAAGCCGAAGGTCGTGGGTTCGAATCCCGCTCGTAACACTAACTTTTTCATTTCTACCAATACCTTACATAAAGATTAATTAATTGAAAGAAGTTATTTGGTCAATATAATATAAGTATAATAAAATTTGTACATTAGAAAAAGGAAAGACAGGATCTTTTAGGTTGGGTAAGTAACGAAAATGTAAATAAAACAATCGTCCAGTCTGACATTTCCTGGCATATTTACTGAACGCTTTATTACACATGTAAATTCATACAAGGTAAAAGCTCGAAACATCCTAATGTGTTTTGTAGGTGTTGAGAGGTAAGCGGAGTGGCTAAGAGGATCAGGAGGGCTAAACCGCTTAGGGAAGAGCTAATCCGATCAAGTGTATAAAGGGACACAATGCCCAATTTAGCTACCTTTACCACTAAATCTCCGTGCTTTCCTGTTAAACGCCGTTAGCTCGTCGGCTTGTCAAAATGTTTTAAATATTTCAAAACCAGAAAGAGATTCGTCGATAGGTCGCTCGGGAAGAGGGGAAAAATCAACTTTAATTAGGCCCAGTTGCGAAGGAAAGTTCAGTTTCGTCAATTAAATCCCTGGGGGAGTCGGCCCCAGATGACAAAAGAAAAAGTTCAGGGAGTAGAGATGAGGTGATGGCACTCGATTATCAGCTCCGTTACAATAAAGGGGGCCACCCTTCTCGAGAGATATTGACAAGGTGAAAGTGTAGAAAATTTTATTTACTGCCTTCTCCCTTATTTATTATTTTTGAATCCTGGCTCTTAACTTTTAATTGATTTTCATATTTTTGAATGACCAGATCAACATACTATACAACACAAAAGAAAATTTAAGGACGTGAAAGCTGAATGTGGGCTATTATGTAGCACTGGAGGGGTTTAAAAATATGAATGTATATATGTAAAATATTTTTTAATGTTTAAAGTTTGTAAAAAATTAAAAATGTGTTTAAAGAAATATATTGAAAAGAAAATAAGTAAACAGAATAAGAAAAGGACCACAATGTTGATACTTCTTATAATCGCACCCTCCGAAGCTTACTTCCATAATTTTCAAAAAATATCTTGCTCGCATTCTTGCTTGAAAACACCATTATATGCAGATAATCTTTAAGAATGACTTAAGCAAATAAAAGGTAAATAGTTTTTATTTTTTCAAAACACGATATCTCCAATCCTTTTTTGTTTTGGTCGAACACTGTCTATTTACTTTTAAAATTTAAAGAAAACGTGAGCGAGTAAGGAGAGTTAGAAGGGTAAAGGTAAAAATAAGAATATGAGTGTGTGTGTGTGTGTGTGTGAAAGAGAGAGAGAGAGAGAGAGAGAGAGACATAAGAAATAAAAAGATAGAAATAGGCAGAATAAAATATGGGTGTGTCCTAAGTAGAAATAGTGAATGGGAGAAGGGAAAGAGATCAAGAGAACGAATAGTGATAGAGGGAGAGAGGGTGAAGAGAAAGAAAGAAAGAGAGAGAGAGATAGGAGAGAGCCAAAAAGAAGTTGGTGGATCTGTATGAAAAAGATGAAATTGGGTCTTCATGTAGAGCTGGAAAGTTCTAATACAAATGTGACTTAATAATAAATAAAAAGAAGAGCGTCGGTGACCGCAACGGTTTAGGCGTTAACACGGTGGTCATCATAGTAAGGTGAAGGTCCCGGGTTCGAATCCGACATACTTACAAATGGACTTTTTTCAAAAACGCCGGAAAAAAAAGAGAGAGAGAGAGAGAGAAAGAGAGAGAGGGAGAGAGGGAGAGAGGGAGAGAGNAGAGAGAGAGAGAGAGAGAGAGAGAGAGAGAGAGAGAGAGAGAGAGAGAGAGAGAGAGAGTTTCATGTAGCGCTGATGCTTCCAAATATAAATGTGACTAAAAGTAAACACTACAAATTCATTTTTACAATGATTTTAAAAATCAAAAAAGTTTAAAGAAAAAATGTCTTGAAGAGAAAAGAAGGAGAAAGCGTCCTAAAATGACTGTAAAATGACTAAATGACTCTGAAGCTACGAAAGTCATACTACGTCAAAATTCAATAATTTAGAAAAAATTTCCAGTACTCGTGCATTTTTTTTTTGGGGGGGGAACTACTTAACATGCTGAAAAACCTGTGAAATTTAAATATTTTGGCGTTGTGAACCTTAACCAAATAGAAACACTCAAACAAATCAGTCTTTTGTTAAAACTAGTCAAATGCTGAATCAGTCACAAAGTCGCTCCTTAGCCGTGCATGAAATTTAAATAATTTCCTCGGCGTCTCATTTATCAACTGGTCTTAAAGATAAAGCGACACGTGCTTAAAAAAACAAGTAGTCGGTCGAAACCGGGTTAATTGAACGTGCTTAAAATTATGCAAGTGGCCGAATCTAATGGCCACACATTTGAAGTAAGAGTGTTGAGATAAGTGGAGAGTAAGCGGTGGCTATTGAAGGCGTTGTAATACAAGAGATCCATCATTGGCTATTGATGGATCAGCCTCGACGGACCACCATGAATCATCCAATCTTAATCAATCCCTGGTTGTGACGGCCAAACCCCCGCCAGTTATTTATGACGGAGAAAACCCACAGGGGATACAATTTGAAAGGAAGATTAAGGAATTTCATAATTCATATTAAAAACCTCGCCAAGAGAAAATTCTCTTATAAATTTCCTCTTGGTTATCAAATTATTAAAAAAATCTGTACCGGCTATAAACAAGCCCAAAACTAAGAAATAATTTTCTCTTACCATCTGAAATCCTATCTTAATAATATCTACAGGTTTAACGAAACTTTTCCAAATTACAAGATAGCTAGAAAACTCGTTTCTTATAAATCAAATCGTGATGAGCTGTTAAGGATGGAATTGTTCCTCTTAAATCCTAGGTCAGACCATCCTCGACAAGAAATCAATCCAAATAAAGTGTTAATATTTGCACAATTTTGCTCAAAAATCCCAAGATTACAGGTTCTGAAAAAACATTGACGAAAAGTGGGCATAGTTAAAATTCTTAAGCTGTTGATTTAGGTTTAGTGGAATTTTTAGGGCGTTCTTCATTATGAGCTTTTTCCGAGGAATTGTCTCTAACTTTAGTACGAATAGATAGAGTTTACGAAGTCCACCAAATAATCAACAGATCCACAGATTTAGGTTAGTATTAAGCTAGGTGTTTTTTGTAGAGTGAATGGGCGGAGGCCCTGTCGTAATATTAAATGCGCCAGTGGCTCCGCATTCTTAGCTGAACAGTGGTTACCGCTTGAGTGAATGTATTTACTAGAGTGATAGTAGTGGGTCTGCGGTGGAATATCGAGTACTCCATAAAACCCACCAATTTAGGTAAGTACTTTAGGCTCATTGTACAAATGTAAATTTTAATTGTACATAAAGTATGAATGTATTTATTAGCCTGAATGAGGGTTGGTTTTCAGGGGTATATCGAGTACTCTGAAACTCGAACAATAGGCTAGCCAATGATTGAATGTTTGGGTATGAGAGAGTTTTAGATCCTATTCACCACGCGTGGAGAGGCTAAAATTGTGGAAATAATGTCGCAGAAACGTTACCGAAAGATCCCCAGACTTCCTACAGTAATTACATTTAAAAAGTCCATCAAAGAAAGTGTGCTTACTCACTCTAACTGACGAACAGACTGTTCTGAAAAGAACGGCTGCATATAAACCACAATAAAACTACCGTGGTAGTTATTGTGCTAAATGCGACTGTCATTCCTATCTGCAAAGAAGTTAAATACTTAAGCGTCATCTTCCACCAAAAATCTTTCAATTAGCAACTAAATAAAATCACACAAAGGGCGAAAATCTCCATTAGATGTAAACACCCTTGTGGAAAAAGGTGAGAACTTAATCAAGCCAAAGTTGATAACTGGCAGCAGTTGTTATGTGATATCCTACGAGTCGGTGGTTTGCTGCAAATGTAACAGTTCAGGGCCGTCAGGATGCTCAGTATTGCCAAAAGCTTGCTTACCTCGGATGAGAACGACACCCCTTGCTACCCTTGAAGGCCTTCTGGATCTGCTACCACTACATACCTTCATACAGAAGAGGAACAAAAAGGCGCAATTAATTCTGAGGAACTTAGACAAATGAGATTCTGGGTTGCTTGATGACCTCAAAATTCAGATTAGATAAGAAATTTGAATTAAAATATCCGACAGAGGAGATTACGAGAAATGGATTTCAGTTAATGCCGACTACATCTAGTACGCAGGTGGCCATTGACAGAGCATGGACCAGGAACATGGATCTGGAATCCATGTAAATAAATCAAGTCTTAGATTGAAGGTGGAAGACACTAATGGCAACTAACTCATTGGCAGTAAGTCCAGAGCCGTTGGGCTTGCATCAAAACTTTATCAAACATTGAGAAAACAATATAACTACCGAGGGCACCTAAGAAGACCTTTCGCGGCATTTGCCAAAACAACCTAGATTCATCAGACAATGAATTAAGAAAGAGTCCTCGGTTCCATGAGGTTGTAGTCCAGGACAGAAGCTTGCAAAGTTCAACGAAGGACCATCGCAGAAACTAATGGCAGAACTACTAAAACCAGGACTGGAATGCATAACTACTGACTGGACACATACTTCAGATGTATAACTCGTAGCAGAAGAAGCATGCCTTTGATGCATATAAATTAAATGAAAAGTTCTAGATAAAAATGGATATTGCACAATACACTAATATTGGAAAAGAGGCCGACTCTTATTTGAATCTTTACTATTTAAGGACGTTTTATCGGGTGGACGCCTTTAGTAGATAACACGTTAAAGTAAGTCCTCGGTTCAAGTGGGAATACATTCCAGCACAGAATCCTGCAAAGTTCATCAATGGACCAATGCAAAAACTAACTGCGAAACTACTAAAACTAGGATGTATTAGTACTAGAATGTTAGTAAGAACGCTGACTGGACAGTTCAGACTCCCCAGGCATATGTATAGTATCGGAGCCGCAGTAACCTGTGCCGATTATTGCAAGGAAGAAGGAGAAGTAATGGCGGAACATCTTACTGAAGGTAGGAGACCCTGATTAGATCTGAATACACGAGTACTTTTACCAAAACTTTGGGATATGGTAAAAAGCCTTAGGTTGAAGAAAAGCTTCAAATATTAATGAAAATTCCACAATAGATTAGTCGCAGTGCACAAGGTATTCAAGAAAGCTTTTAACTTTTTATATTTAGACTGAGATTATGCAGTTTTGGGAGCAAAAGTCAAGAGGAACCATTTTGCCTGTCGTTCGAGTTTGACCCAGGCAAAATTTTTCCTCACACTGCTTTTATCCCAGAAAGTCAACATCTGATAGTGATCTGCTTATATCAAGAGCTTATTTTTTTAATTAATGGCACTACGATAACTTACGAGGGCGTGAAAATAAGAAGTGAAATTTTTTTGTACCTCATAAACCAATGAGCAGTACAGGCATCAGATAAAGTCGCTGGTAGAAAGATGAAATGAAATAGCCGATATCAGTGGGGCATACAAGGATATAGTCAATGAACAAGTATCGAAGAAAAATCAGCATATATGCTGAGTTGTCATTGTTGATGAAGTATGAGATATGTCAAAATAGGAAAAGAAATTATAGATTTTTCCAAGAAAGTTTGTGGTTCATTATTGGGGTTATTTTCATGAATATAGCATTGATTCTACATTGTGCTGTACATTTCCAGTTTCTCGGTACGACTTCCCGTCTCGACAGTGTTTTTAATGTTAACGGAGTAAAGCCGTTGACAGGGAAACAGTAAAACGGGGAGAAATAATGATAAATAAAGCGAACTGTGCTCCCACGAGAGGGATAAAGTGTCTCGGAGAGTAAAAAATAGAGAGATGGAGTGGGAACCTCCCTTGAGGCCGAGAAGACATCCTCGCCCACCCTATCCATTCACTCCATCGGTACAACTTAACGGTGAAGCTCACTCCAGGGATTTATATCCGTGGCGTGTAAAAGACATCAAAGGTTGTCAATAGAGTCGACCGTCAATAGGCTTCTTCCTTCTTCAATCTTCAATCGCGTGGGACACATTTTCCCTAAATGACATAAAATTAATTGAAACAAAATATATGGAATTGATAAATATGAATTAAATACACTGTTTTTCTTTTCCTCTCTTATGTAAAGGCATTACCATCTAAATAGGCAGATTTCTCCAAATTGCCTGCGGGGTGATGATTTAATTTAATTTAAAAATTACAGTCTAGGTTAAAACATTTTAACTTTTTCTCACTAAATTAAATTTAGAATTATCTAAACAATTATTCCATTTACGTTTTCGTGGTCAATTGACCAGTTACTTCTTTCAATCAATTAATTATTCTTTCCATGTAAGGTTTCGGTTGAAATAAAAAAATGGCAAAAAGAAAGAAAATTCGAATGGTTGTAGGTTGAGATGGAGAGTTGGTGTTCGAGAGGATCGAAGTCACGATAGCTCAAGTGGTAGAGTAGCGGCGTATATAGCCGAAGGTCTTGGGTTCGAATCCCGCTCGTGACACTGACTTTTTTATCTCAACCAAGACCTTACATAGAAAGAATAATTAATTGATTGAAAGTATATAAACAATATACACTAACTATACTTGGTTACGTATGCACACTATCATGACAGAACTGTCATGTCGGTTAAGCGATCGACATCAAGCAGTTGTACTAATTGGTTTGGTTGTTGGTTAGGTGATTTTGTCGATAGTCGTCTTGTCGTTTTCCAACATGACAGTTATGAAGTTCTTCATTTTTGGCATATACGACTTCATTCTTAACTATGCTTCTTTGTACGCTTTTTGTACTCTACGGATAGGGGCGTCGGTAGCCGCAACGGTTTAGACGTTGACACGGCGCTCATCACTGTAAGGTAAAGGTCCCGGGTTCGAATCCAGCGGGCCTGCATTCGAACCCGACATGCTTACTTTATATAACCTCTGCTGTTGCAAACCCTAGTACAAAAAAAAAAAAAAAAGTACTCTACGGACCTACTTACTATATAGTAACCCATATTACAACACACAAATATACAATAGCATTGTAGGGGCGTCTCGATGACCGCAACGGTTTAGGCGTAGACACGGCGCTCATCACTGTAAGGTAAAGGTCCGGGGTTCAAATCCAGCATAGTACATTCGAACCCGACATACTTACAAATGGGCTTTTTTTCAAAAACACCGGCACCCTGAGGGTTAATAATAATAATAATAAAAAAATTACTCTACGGACCTCTCCTGGTTCTATCCCTCATCGCTAAGTCCTTGGTTCCTTGGTTCTTACTTATACCAAGCCATTAACATCCATCGTCCTCATTATGGATTTCCTGTGACCTAAATACTTCCCCGGAATAAATCGTGCACATTTAAACGGTCTTTCCTTGTTCGAGCACCAAAATTCTGGAACACTCAATCCGCAATGCCCATCTTTTATACATCTCCTATACATCCACCCCCTATCCCACCAACTAGAGTAAATTTAACCACAGTGTAAATTCACTCGTTAATTATTATTTTTCAATGTTAATATTCAGAGTAAGTCATTTTAGTTTGACGACTTGACGGTTGACTAGAAAGCACAATGCCCCCATGAGTAAGTCAAGTAGAACATCATCATCACGAATCTTATAAATGCGACGAAGATTTTAATTTCTAACAAATGCATTCTAAACTATGCTATTTATTATGCTTTCAATTATGCGAAGACCAACCAATATCGCCAACTATTGTATTTCAAGAAAGCACAAATAGTACTGTCTTCTGTAACATTGATCACGGTTGTCCACTGTCCGTTATAAAACCTTAACAACGATTTTTTGTTTGTGTAGTGACCAAAAGTGTCATTACAGGTGAAATCAGTTCGGTTCTATCTAGGTACCAGGTGTGCCGATGGTCGCGAGATGACCCGCTGGCCGAACGCAACACCTGGTAGTTCAATCAGTGTACACGGCATGTGCTCCGCCACCGTCTATTTCCCCAAGACAATAAACCGGAAGGCTCACCCCTTCGAACCCGACAACTGTCGCGGAAATTAACTTGGAATGATTCAGTTGATTTTTTTTCCAATCTCTTTTGTGTGCCGTATTGCTCCCACGCCTGGTCTTTGTCAGGAGGTGAAATAGATTGCGTGTTGTCCGACTTCGTATCTGGGGATCGAATTATTGCGGGGACTCAGTTTTATTTTTTATTTAAAGATGATAATCATATCTAACAATTGTATTTTGGATAGAAACCACAGGTTCTAGAAGGTCTTCATGCATTATAATTTATTAACATTATACGAATAAACATATTTTTATATGTGTGGTGTTTAGTGACCGTTACTTATTTGGAGGTCGTGAAATACGGTCTGTTGTGACGTAGGTTTTAGACAAACATTTTCTTATCGTGCCAACGTTTCGATCTTTATTGAGATCATCTTCAGGGTCTGGGGTTTATAAACATTGTTTAAATTTTACAAATACACGTAGGATGTGAAAAAAATTGTACTATGC
The DNA here is from genome assembly GCF_000648675.2 of Cimex lectularius. Taxonomy (NCBI): domain Eukaryota; kingdom Metazoa; phylum Arthropoda; class Insecta; order Hemiptera; family Cimicidae; genus Cimex; species Cimex lectularius. Next base: position 1,454,164 of record NW_019392682.1, on the reverse strand, counting down.
TATCAAATTTTAGATTAAAAAAATGAATTTATACAATGCTAGAAAATTTTAGATAAAAAATAAATTTATAAAATACTAGAAAAAAATGAATTTATACAATGCTAAAACATTTTAGATTAAAAAAGCTGAATTTATACAATGCTAGAAAATTTTAAATAAACAAATGAATTTATACAACGCTAGAAAATTTTAGAATTATAAAATGAATTTATACAATGCTAGAAAATTTTAGATAAACAAATGAATTTATACAATGCTAGAAAATTTTAAATAAACAAATGAATTTATACAACGCTAGAAAATTTTAGATAAACAAATGAATTTATACAATGCTAGAAAATTTTAAATAAACAAATGAATTTATACAACGCTAGAAAATTTTATAATAATAATATGAATTTATACAATGCTAGAAAATTTTATATTAAAAAAAGGAATTTATGCAATTCTAAAAAAATTTAGATAAAAAAAGGCATTTTCTAGCATTTTATAAATTCATTTTTTTTATCTAAAATTTTCTAGCGTTGTATAAATTCATTTTTTTTTCTAAAATTTTCTAGCATTGTATAAATTCATTTTTTTTTCACATCCTACATGTATTTCTAAAATTTAAAGATGTTTCTAAATCCCAGGCCCTGAAGATGATCTCAATAAAGACCGAAACGTTGGCACGATAAAGAAAATGTTTTTCTATAAACTACGTCACAACAGACCGCATCCCACGATCTCCAAATAATATTTTTATATATTATATAATTTTTCAAAATATAAAAGTATGAAATTAACTATGTCAGATTGTACTGGGTGTACTTTTTAGATGGCTCCGCAGAATTTCACGTGTTTAATATTGTTTGTCTGGTATAAATTTTTTACTTTTTTTGGAGAAAAATTATACAGGGTACGTCAGGCTCAGATCAACTTCCAAATTTTACATACGATTTTATACATCCTGACATTTTGAAAGGATTTTTTGCGCTGAAAACAGTGGTGCCATCGGAATTTAAATTGGTTGGTGAAGTCATTGGTTCAAGAGAAATTCAGCCGGGCCATTTGAAAAGAACACCCTGTATATTATAAAATCTTGGCTTATGTTAGGTTCCACTTTACTTAGAGTTCCTCAAGTCCATGGAGGATGGAGGCACATGCCATCCAGCTCTGGTACTGTGCCAACTCGGCCAATCGTTAAACTAAACAATGATCGAAAAAAATACCAAGAAGTGAAAGTCATATTACGAACAGCTACTTCACAAATGACTGTTTTATAAAAAAAAAGCCAATGAAGAGATAACTATAGAAATGACTATTGCAATAAAAATCATACTAAACTATTGATCATGGCGAGAATCCGAAAGACGCTAGAAAAGCATACCAAATTATTCTGAAAAGGCTAAACCACAGTGTGAATGTTGTGTGATTTATTGTGAATATTTGTGCGATATTAATTCAAGAAGCCCAATGTCCAGCCAAAAAGTGATTAAAAATTAAAAACAAACCGACTATATCCCATACAATATGTCCCTTACCAAATCCCGATGCTGGAGTCCGAACTTTATAAGTTGTCTTAGAGAGGAACGTACCCTACGCCGGTATTTGCATGTTGATGGCACCCTTTCCCATCCCTTTTGCCAGATAAGGGCACATCTGTGCCACCCCCCCACAACACATATTTACACAGACAACCATTATACCCCTTAATTGATATTCTAAATTAGGAGTCAACGATCCTCCCTTACTTACACACGATGCTATAACCGTTTCGAGAAAAACATCTCAGGTTAATTCCCCCAGTCTATTCGGGGGGAAATGAATGTAACCCTTTTTTATGTAGGCCGTTTAATTTTAGCTTCTATATTAATTAACAGGGGTGTGGGGTAAAGAAGAAATTCGGAGATTATAGATGATCAAACGCCTGACAAAATGTGACAGTCAAATCAGGTCATCCTACTCTTGCTTTAATTTTGTTCTAGCTCTTAAAGTAAAAAAAATATATCACAAATAATTTTATCTCTCATACATATTTTATTTGTATAAACATTTCACTGAATTAATAAAATTGATAAAAAATTTTGTTTCGACTTTTCGGAGGTATACCAAAGATCCATCTACATGAAATAGTTTACGTACATATTGAACTTTTTTTAATATTGTATATATGATTCAATTGTCATTCAGCTTAAAAGAGAGTGAGAGTGATGTGTAAAAGGCAAGAGGGTGAATTTTACCGACAGGGCGGCTATTGTCAGGGTAGGTGCGTTTACTACACCCTCCTGCCTTGCCAGGGGAAAGAAATTGTAGGAAAATTGTATTTGTCGCCAGCTATAAAGAAGGCCCACCCCCGTCATGTCAGTGTTGATATATTATCGGGGGTGATAGGAAGGGGTCAGTCCCGAGGGGTGGAAGATAAGAGGTACTTAAGTGACATAGGGAAAAAACGTAAGCCATAACTGAACCACCGATAGGAGCTTCTTCCTTATCACAAAATTTATCCTAGGGACTTTAGATTAATAAAAAAAATGAATCGATTGATCTAAAACATGTGGCCTGATAAATCAATAGAAAAATGCTGACTTATATGGTTTTTTACAATAATGTATTAATTACACAGTAAAAAAAGAAAAAAGGTTCATTTTGAAAACTTGCTGGCTGAATTTCGTTCGCACTTACTTCTACGTTTTTCTCTCAATTTTTTTCTTTTTCTCCCATCTCCTCTCTTCCATTCTCCTTGTGTCACTTTCACTGCCTTTCACCCCTCTGCCTTTTCTTTCCCTCTTCCCCTTTCTCTTCCTCCCCCTTTTCACTTTTATGTTTGAAACAATACTTAAGTAAAAATACCCATTTGTAAAATAATAGTTTTAGGCTGTTGTTGTTTGTTAAATTGATTTGAAATAATAAAAAAACAGACCTTAAATGTTAAACAACGATTATCGAGGAATTATTTATTAATTTTTTAAAAATCTGTTTGTTGCACTTTATATGCTATGAGGGCTTAACGATCTCGAAAAATTATGAGGAAAATATGAAAATATTGGCTAAGAGATTAGAAACGAACCACCAGAGCGGTATTTTCGATATTTATAACGTTTCGAGTTTTAACCTCAGGGACAATTGTTCTGGTGTAAAAGTGAGGGCGGAAAGGAGTGGATAAGTGAGGGTGCAGGGAGTGATAACCCCTTTTAAGGAAGGATCAGGGATGTTACAATAAATCAGACCGCTATCAGATCCCGTCCCACGCCACCAGGCATTAGGATGCAAATAGACGGGGTTACCATCCTCAATAACCATTTACAAATTGTCTTCCGGGATTTTTCCAAAGCCCCTTCCGAGCCGAAATCGGTCGTTAAAACTAATTTGGTGCGTTTAATTTTTTTTTGCGGGTTAATTTGAAATCAGGAGATCAGGAGCTTGAAAAGTTATAACTTGTAGCGATTGGACTGTTTAATACAATATGGTCCAACTTTTTTTCTGCGATACCTTAAACAGTAAAAAAAGCGATTATAATTTTTATGTAAAGTTTGGTTGAGATGAAAAATTAGTATCACGAGCGGGATTCGAACCAACGACCTTCAGTCACTGCTCTAACCACTTGAGCTATCATGACTTCGATCCACTCGGAAACCACCTTCTCATCTCGACCTACAATCTATTGAATTTTCCCTATTTTTGCCTTTTTTCAAATATCCTGTAATCAATTAATGCGGCCAAATATTGTTACTAAATATATATGGGTTAAGTACTAATACTACTCTCAACACGACACGCAAGAATGGCACAATTACACAGAAGACAAACACTTTGAGCCCTGAAGATGATCTCAATAAAGATCGAAACGTTGGCACGATAAAGAAATTGTTTTTCTGAAACCTACATCACACCAGACCGCATAACTACTGGTAACTAAACAGCCCCCAACCCAACATCCATGACCTCATAACTAAAACTTCTTTTCACAGCTATCACCCAAAGACTGAAGATGGCGAAATGCCGAAAAGTGCCTGAAACTTGTTTAGAAGAGAGATGATTTGTTTATATGGCGGTGTCTGCGTATGTGGCGGCAAGTTCATTCTTATTTATGGGCATATCGGAAGTGAGAATTGTGTAGATGTAATATTCGTGGTGTACTATACTGCGCCCTTTAAGAGCTATTGTAGCCCCCGTTCTTTGCCATCGGTGAGTCCTATTTCATCAAGAAACTTGATTAATAGGCCCGGTTATTGTGCTTGAAGCTCTTCTATGGTCACATTATACATCCCAAAACATTTCCTCCTGCGGGCTAATGTAGCTCCGCAGTTTGTTAGTAAATGTGTCTCTTCTGCCTCCTTGCAGAATCTACATGTGCCATCTTGGATTGTTCCATTTTTTTTTAGGTGTCCATTTAATCTACAGAGTCCTGTTAGGATTCGCAGTCTGTTCCTGCTTCCTTTGATACATTCTGTAATTTCTTTCCTACCAAAATTGGTTAGAAGATTCTTGGATTGTCTATGTCCAATGAGTGAATTCCATTGTTTCTTCATTTTCTTTTTGTCCTTCTGTCTGAGGTATTCGTTAATGGTGTGGATTCCTATGCAGGGTTCAGTCCTATCAGCGGTGTAGCAGCCCCATTCTGTACAAGGGTGTCCGCTTTCTCGTTGCCTTCTACTCCAATGTGTCCTGGGACCCAGCAGAGGCTGACTTTATTCTCCAAACCTAATATGTTTAGTTTGGTTTTGCAGTTCAGCACCATCTTTGAACTAATGGTATTTGAGCTTAGTGCTTTGATGGCTGCTTGGCTATCTGACATGATAGCTATATTCTTGTTTTTGTACCCTTTACTTAGGTGAGAATTGTGTACAAAAGAGGAGTGAATATTGACCCTTGGGGTACACCTGCAAACACTTCTTCCATCTCAGAAATCTCCGTACCCTGGTTTACTGCGAAAAATCTCTCCTTAAGGTATGGTTGTACAAAAAGATAATATTGTTAATAGATGGATCGATCTTGCATAAATTTATGTGTGTATAATCAGGTTTTAGGTCACAGAACATAGAAACTCCTAACTTCATGCTGTTTCTTTTAATTTATAAACATTTTCAGGGGTAGTACGAAAAAAAACATAAAGCATAGTGGAATTGATAGTGCACAATATTGTCTACTTACTGAGTTAGTTTACAATTTCTTTTTCAAGTACTTATATAGACGTTTATAAATCCTTGATAATAAATAAATAACATAAAAACAAGAATTAAAAAATCAAATAATTGGCCAGGGGTAAAAATAATTTTAATTTGTATAATAATCCCTCATGACATATTTTGTCGAAGGCCTGAGAAACATCTAGAAACAGTTTCTGCTCGAGACATGAAGTGATAAAATCTGTAACTTTGTGAAGTTGATGAGTAGTGGGATGATGATGTTGATCTGGTAAGACCCTAAACATCCCAACCATTTAGCATTTAACTTCTTTTGCAAGATCTTTTGAAATGTAATAATATTAGACACTTTTCTATTCTATTCTCCAAAATTAGGATATTATTGCGTGCTTCTTAAGTTGTAGCTTGAAGCTTAAAGGGACCAGTCAATCGGGCCATTCATAATTAAGTCTATAAGAGAGTAGAAAAAGGGCAAACAACCATTAAGTCCTTTCCTTCACTCCGGCTTTAGTAATTCCTTTTTCTTCTAATTGTACTTATCCTTGAACATTTATTATACATAATTATGCTTTTATGATAAAGAAGGGATGGCTTATGTTTTGTTTATCGGAAACGATCAAAGTTCTTCCAGTGGACTTAACCCAACAGGAAACCTCACAGTTTTTAATTTATTTTGCTTTTCTTGATGCCTAGCTTCCTTTTTATCAGGTTACATATCCTTCTTGATGTGAAGTGATCCTTTTGTTGATATCTTCCGACAACGGCCTAAGGGTAGAAAAGCCGTGTGATCAATGGGTGGGGCGTGGTATGTGGGTGGGTTCAAAGGTCAACCAATGGGAGTCCGTGTCACGCCCTCAACCCCCTCCTCACTTTTCCTCTTGATTAAAACACCGTCACTTGTTTGTCTTGGAGTAATTAAAGAGAAGAGGGGCCTGTCAATAGGCAACCCCTTCGATCCGGACCGGTCGTTGAAAGAGGCGAGGACACCCTGGAATCCGGGACGGGTTTAATTATTTTTCCAATACGGGGTTGGGCGCGGGAGATGAGCCCGACAGATTAGGATTTTCTCCAGAAACACAAATCCTGGGTATTTTAGAAACTTTGGTTGACTTTTTTTCCGGAGGACGAGACACAAAAAATGAAACATTAACTACACTGACAGGCAAATAATTCCACCCAATTTTTTTTTTCATTTTCCCGATAAAAGAAATTCTGCCCTTAATTTGTCTCATTTTTTTACCATAAATATTTATTTATGCTATTTTTTAAAGAGGAAATATCAAATAAAAGTTATTTTTGTTCATTTTTCAATTCCAAAGTAAAGATAAAAAATTAAAATTGACATTCTTTTATTTTCTGAAACTATTCTCTTTTTTTTTATTTACATGTTTTTCTTCCTATAAATCATACTTTATACGTGGTATATTTTAAGTACTGAAAAGATATAGGAGTATCAAAACAAATATTTGATCTAATCATACATTATTTTGTTCAATGTGGAGACTAACACAACAACAAAAAATACAAAGAAAATTGTTTAAGCAATTTTCTTCAATAAATTTTTTGCACATTTAACAAGGGTAATTAAAATATTAAAATGATTATTTATTTACAGTAAAGTTTAATAAGTACAGACGGGGAGAGAAGAGAGAAGTAGAATAAAATAGGGATCTAAAGCATATTAATACAATTTTTTCAAATTTTAAATTACAAAATATTCTTATACATATAGAAAGCATGTAAGAGCCATGTAAATTGAGAATATTGTGTTTTTCTCTTTTTTTATTATTCTATTATTTTTATTAACAATTTTTTTTTAATTAAGAACGTAGCAGATTAGCCAAGGAAGACGTGTATGTGTTTTTGACGATGCATTGTATTTATGGGAGTTGTGGGGAAAATATGGCCAGGGGCAACGGTGGGAATCGAACCCACGACCCCGAGTTCAACGAGCCGAGAGTATATCACGCTAACCTGATAGTTGTGTGTAATAACGTGAGATAGTTTTGTACAGTGTGGTAAACCCAATCTGTCAATTTTACTTTGTTCTCTTTCTTACATGTTTTTATTATTATTATTTTATTGTATTGGTAACTTTTGATCAACAGAAAATCATATTGCTTGGTTTAATTTTATTGTGAAATTGATTTCGGGTGTACTTCCCTTAGTTCTTATGGTTATAAGGTTGTCTTTATTTTTTTTCAGGACCCTGAAAATTCTAAGAGCAATGCTGGACATACGGTGGGTTCAAAATCCAAATATTTTGTAATATTCTTACAATTATGTGGATGTTGGCCAAGACTATAAAAACTTAAAGCTTTTAAAGTCTTGTCTATAGTCTTAGAATGTGTCTACTTTCCCCAAATCTATTATTATCGCATTTTTCTTGAGCTGGGAGCAAAGACACCCTATTATTTTAAAGACATACAGGTCATTAAGCTCTGAGTCTATACAAGTCAACGGTGCAGCCCGGCCCCATCAGAGCGAAGCCCCCGCAAACCCCGGCGCAGAGGCAGGCCCAGGCTTGGAAAGAACGGAACCCCACGGATCTCTCGCAACTGATGCTTTTAATCTTAATATTGTGTGCAGGGCCTTATCGAGGAGACGGTGTCTAGTCACCATCGACACCTCCTCCAAGCTCGCTGGAGATTCCTTGATCTCAGAATCCTGGAAGGCACTCCTCAATCCAGCCCAAGACTGACCAGCACCAGAGTGCGTCGCCAGAAGTCACCTGCGCCGCACAGCCAACACGGGGAACCAGCAAAGGAAACAGATATTAAATATGATCTATATATATTAAATTTGATCTATTAATTGGATGTCTGTTAAGAAGTTAACAATTTTGTTTATTGATGTTGAATTTTTGCTTAATATGGATTGGAAGTCTTTAGGGATTTGGTGGAGGGTTCTTGTAGAGGTGTATAAAGGACAATCTATTAGGATGTGGGATATTGTGATAGTAGTTTTACAGAGTGGACAGGTTTAGGGGTTCTTTCAAGGAGGAAACTATGGGTGAGTCGGGAATGGCCAATTCGAAGCCGGGTTAGGAGGGTTTCTTCTTTTCGGGAAGACATTATAAACATTATAATGCTGTTTAATTGCTAGATTTGAAGAAAATAGGATTTTGTAGCTCTATGTTACTTTTGAACGACCTGTGCCATGACATAAGTGGCAGATGGAGAAACTGTCGCTTCTTTACTTCAAGCCCTCTTTTTCGCTTTTTGTCCTAGGTCGTTTCGTTTGAAAAACACGAAAACGGCAAACAGCACAGCGTCATAATTAGACGAGATGACGTTCGATTAAATATTGTCTCATTAGCCCTAAGAGTGCAAATACTCGTGTAGAACGAGCCGATCCCGTGACAGTTCGTATGTCACGGTTTAATCTGCTTAGTGCTCAGTGAGTGGAGTCCGCTGACAGATCAGATGCCCCCCTCCCAGTAAACAAATCTCCGTTCAAAAACGAGATGGGAGACGGGGTAATTTGTGGAGTGGAGAGACTCCAACTGTACATATTTGAAGAGGGACGTGGATGTGAGGGGAGTTGAACTAACAACGTGCAGAACCGTCTTAATTACATTAGCACTGCGATCAGGTCGCTCACATCTTCATTAAAAGATTCACTTCACCCACGGTAAAAAAAATTCTAATCGACGCGGACGGGAAATTGACAAAAAGCCAATCTTTTAAAGATGAAATGAATTTTATATTTTTATGTTGTAACTTTAGATGACAAATCTCTAGAAGATAAAATATAATTATATGCAGGGTAGTTTTCATACTTCCAGCTCTTTTCTAGAACCACGAAGTTTAGAAAAAATACTTATTAAATTATTTTTCTTTTAGATTATTTTAACCTCTATAAATAAATAACACATATTATTAATCTTTTTGGCTAAACATTTTGAGTGAGAAGGTAGTAGCTGATGAATATGACCTTATATTAGAGACTTGACTTTACAAAAATCTGTTTAAAAAGTTGGAGGTATCTCCCACTTTTTTACTCACGAATAGAATCACTTATTGTTGTATACAAATACCTTATTATACTGGTCAAGGTTGTCAGATGCGGGGCTACCAACATTATGAAGAAGTCGAGAAATTCCAAAATTTTTCTATTCGTAAGTTATTTGCTCCCTGACCCTACCTCAAACTACATGATTTATTTAGAAACTTCCACTGACCTTACGTATATACCTTAAAACTTCACTTCTCATTTATTTTCAAAATTTTGAATTCCACATATACAAAATTGGGTAAAGTAACAGCGGTCGGAGTTATCGGGACTAAGACCTCCTGATATGCTTACGTTCTATCATAGATTTTGAATAACCTGTCCCACCTATGCAGTTGATCTGAACTACGTGGCAGCGGAAAATCGTTCCAAGTCTTTTTTCCAAGTCCAGCTGTGTGGGTATTGACTCGTGGACATTATATATTATGCAGGGTGGGCGACCAAGACCCGAGGGGTTAAATGCCTGGGTAGACTCGTACCCCATCCCTAAAAGGTCCGGGATTTGGTCGGCTCACGCATCCTGCAGAAATCTCTTGGACCTGTTCACAAACCCCAATATTTTGGACCATTTAATCTCGGGGAGTGATTTGGTGATGTCCTCTCCTTCAAAGATTTCAAATCTAGACCTAGCATACCTATCACACTCTGCGAGGTAGTGCCTGGCCGTTTCTTCTTTTATTTCACAAAAACGGCAAAAGGGATCTGGTAGAATATCCATTAGGAAGAGGTGTCTTCTCAGTGGGCAGGACTCGTGGCTTAGTGGTGAGGCTCCTGGCGAGTACTTAGACGAGACTGTTGTTTGGGCGTCCTTTACCGAAGGCAGGTTCTGCTAGGGGTGGTTAGAGCGGATCCGGCAGTTTCGACGCTGGCGGAGCGTGGGTTAGGGTACCAGATCCTGCCTGCATAGACGGGGGAGGGTGCGAAACCAGCTGTACGACGGGATAGCACAGTATCTTCAGTTCCAAGCCCAGTAGCGTGCTATGTGGGAATGGATTCTTCGTTGGCAGTTGGTCAGACCCCTGGAGGGTACTTAGAGAAGAGTCTGTTTTTCGGTGGTGATCACATGGGCTTCCTATACCGAAGGTAGTCTCCTCTAGGGGGTGGTTAGAAATTCAACTTTAAACGAAACCGCGGATCCGGAAGTTTCGAGATAGAGTTGTCTCTATGTAGGGAGCGCGTTGGGAGACCGGCTGATGCATTTCAGCCACTTTGGGTATCTCTTTACGAGCGGCACACGGTTAAGTGCACTATGTTGACCCACCCTTTCGGACGGGGCAGGAGAAGTCGGCATGTCTATCTGATTAGTCTGTGGATATGGTGGCTTCTACATAGATCCTCACGATATTTACACTATCTACCGTGAGCGGAGGTGAGTCGCACCTAACTTGAGAAACTAAAGTGTGATAAGGTATATGTACCACATTAAAGAACCTCATTGTCTAATACTTGCGACCCCCAATCGGCAACATACATATCCAATCTACGAAAACCTTGTTGATTGGCCATCTCTTTTTCAGTTCTGCTATCCAGTATCAAGGAACGGCATAAGGACAATTGCTTAATCCGGGCTCAGTCCTCGCTTTACTTTTCCTTATATAAAGACGTGACTCACCCCACACCTTACTTAATCTACAGACAGAGAATCTAAATTCCCTTAGTTTATCAAACTTGAGGTTGCTATTAAAAACCCGTTGCGAGGCCCTTAACTTGAACTCTGCAATTTGGTTGAGAAGAAAGGAGGTGTTATGTGCCCTTTGCCATACTCAATCCTTGGAAACTACATGGCATTTTATGGCTGAGTATACAATATCGCGGAGCACAAACCCCGCTTCCTAGTACCCTTTTTTACCATACCATACCACTCATACGAAAATAAAAATTCTATAAATGTATAGGCAGGGTAGAGTCATTATTTTTTAATTTACTGAAAACGATTTACAGTGCCTTATTTCTACACCACTCATAATGGAACAATGCTTTTGAGTTCTAAACACCTTAGTAGCAACTATTTCCCCATTAACCAGGCCATAGGAGAGCAGTGATTCAAAATTACTTGTGTCCTAGAAGTCACCAGTACTCGCATTAAAGAAAAACAACCCTGTTTAATTTTGGTATGAATCTATTTTTATTCACCCGTCTCAAGACAATTCCATACTCTCATTATTTAGAGATAGGGGTAAAATTGATTACAAAAACTGTTTTTTTTTAAATGTTGATTTTCAATCCATTTTTATCCATCTAACTTTTAATTTGATGTAACGACTCATTAAACTAAGTTCCGTCTTACTTGAACCACGGGGCATCATCCGCGAATAGATCCGAAGATCCAATCTTAACCCTACTAAGTCGTTGATGCAAACGTTAAATAAGAGTGGCTATATAATTGAGCCCTGTGGGACCCCTGTAGTAACACAAACTGTGGTATAGGAATGCCCTTCATAAATACTTTTTGATAGCGACCAGAAAGGTATGACCTAAACAGTAGAAGAATTAAGTTTCATAATTAATAAGTCATGGTGGCAAAATCAAGTTAAATTGATCAAGTTAGATCAAGCAAAGATTTTTCATTTTCAACCTAATAAATAATCTGAATCTCGGCATGGACTGGTGAAAAAACAAATTCAGTTGTTAAATGCCAAGCTTTCGTCCTATTTTAAGGACATCATTATGACAAAACAATTATAAAGATGTCTACTAATTGTCATAATTAAGTTTTAAACACATGGGTTCAAATATCTGTGTCTCTCTACCCCGCCCTCTATTATTCTCTCTCTCTCTCTCACTCTCTCTCTCTCTTTCTCCATTTTCTCAAAGATAAACTGTACGAAAATACGAGTTTCATCCAGTATCGATATAATCCATACTCATACATGCCGTTATAAGGGACCTCAAAGCAATATTCGATTGGAATGTTCATCAAAGGTTGTCATGATATGAAACCATCGGTAACGGGAGATGACCATTGATGAAAAAAGCTAAAGCAAATGACGGTTCATAATCAAAGAGGGGCTGATCTCCTAGCCAAAAGGGAAAGTGAAATTAATACGCTTTGGGCTCCAGGTAATTAATTAGAAGTTAGCAAAGTAAGCCTCGTATGTCTTTAAAGATACGAAATCGGATGCCTCATGGAAATCATTTTACCTCGCCAATTATCGGCGTTTACTATACATGAAGCATATTGTAATGTTTAATACTAAGAAAAAAATATTGATAAGGGGAGGCGACGTTTTTGAGACTTTTTAAATGATGCTTGGTTTTTCTCTTTTACTTTTATTTGCAGCTATATAAGGCATACTCAGAGTGTCCTTTTTAGATATTACGGCTGAATTTTTCACCAATGAAGCTATCAACAAAACAAAAAATACGTGTTTAATATTTTTTAGTCTAAAGGACAAAATTATGGGAAAAACTTGAAAAAAAAAAAAGTCATTTGGTTTGCTATTTATTAATCACATTTCATGTTCGACATAATATAAACAATAAAAGCAATTAATGTTTACTTTAGTGAAGAAGCAAATTATTTGTATTGACAACGAAACAAACGAAATGCGTTTTTTCAAACTTTTTGCCATAACTTTGTCATTTTTTGACCAATTTAAAATGGAATTGAACCATTGTTTTCAGCGTAAAAAATCCTTTAAATCCTTTATAATGTTGTGCCAGGATGTATAGGGTCGTATTTGAAATTTTGAAGTTGAATTGGTCCTGAGGTACCTTGTATGATTTTTTCTAAAAAAAGGTAAAAGGTTCTAAAAAAAATTTGAAACTAGACTAAAAAATATTAAACAATTTTTTTTATAGCGTCATTGGTTCAAGAGAAATTCAGCCGGGCCATCTTGCTGTTTTTGTTGTTTTTGATGTGAGTACGAAATACCATATGTTGTCTGCATTTCAACAAAAAAGTTCTCTGGTTGATAGCCGATGCGAGTTTCTTCTCATTCTCAAGTCTCGATGTCCTTCAGAATACTTTTAGCAGAAAAACAGCAATATCTCAATGGCACTCTCTACACGACACGCAAGAATGGCACAATTACACAGAAGACAAACACTTTGAGCCCTGAAGATGATCTCAATAAAGATCGAAACGTTGGCACAATAAAGAAAATGTTTTTCTGAAACCTACATCACACCAGACCGCATCTCACGATTTCTGAATAATTATGGAGTACTTTATATCGGAAGGACTGAAGACAATAAAGTTTGAGTACAGTATGAAGTATTTTTGTGCTTTGTTTATATGTAGTGCAAGTTTTCCCTGTTGCAGCCTTATTTTATTTGAGGTACACAATGCCTTCTTTTCTTGGTTTATTTGTTCAACTTCATTTCGTTTTATTCAGCTTCATTTAGAAAACTTCTTCTTAAGCAACATACCACCAATTCAGAAGTCTATAATCTTGCTGGATTAATTCGGACATTTAGCTTTCCAGAATTTATATTTGGACTTTATAGGACATACGGTCACACTTGGCCCATCAATTCTGGCAGACAATCTACTTCAGGTAACTTAAAATTCTAGGCTTAAATGTCTCTAAATCTAGTCGAAAAATCTGTCGTAAAATATCTGTGTGATTAATCTGGATCTCAGTATTAAATGGAAAAACAAATTCAATTGTTACCTGTCAAGCTTTCGACCTATTTGAAAGTTATCGTCGGGGTAAAACTATCTTTAAGATGTCTACTGGGGCGTCGGTGGCCGCAATGTTAAGGTGTTGACACGGTGCTCATCACTGTAAGGTAAAGGTCCCGGGTTCGAATCCAGCGGTCCATTTGAACAGACATACTTGTAAATGTTTTCTTCAAAAACACCGACACAACGTCGGTTTATACAACCTCGTAGTGTAAATACTCTCGTAAAAAAAAGAAAGATGTCCACGAATGGACATAATTAAATTTTTAATAGTAGGCTTCAAATTTCTTTGAAGACCCATGTAAGTCCCATCATTGCCAAGGACTGTAACACTATTGCATACTGTCCTCCATCTATTTAGGTCAAGCAAATTAGGCAAATTATTGAACTATTTTGGCAAAAATTACCAGAATCTTTTAAATATTGAACTTGTTTCACAGTATTTTTTGTGTTAAATGTGGTTAAATGTATAACCATAAGATTTTCCTTATTGAATAAAAGCACGTTTAATGTTTAACCATAAAAAGCACAAAAACCTTCGATACTCTACGTCTGGACGTGGTAGTCTACAGGCTGATCGGCATGAACTTTACAGGCGTAAATCATTGAAATAACTTCCGCTGGCCTCCGTCAGGGTTCTGTATTAAGTCCAACACTCTTCCTATTAAATCCATTATATTTAAAGGAGGAAAAATGGCAAAAAGGAGGGAAAATTCGAAAGGTTGTATATTGAGGTGGGGGGTTGGTGTACAAGTGGATCGAAGTCATGATAGCCGAAGTGGTTAGAGCAGCGTATTGAGCCGAAGGTCGTGAGTTCGAATCCCGCTCGTGACACTAACTTTTTCATTTCAACCAAAACCTTACATAAAAAAACTCTTATTTTTTTACATAGACTTTATTATATTTTACATAGAAAACTATGAATTGTTCACAAACCTAATTTTAAATTTTTTATCAAGTTTTTTTTTTTTTAAATTAAGGTCTTGGTTGAGATGAAAAAGTCAGTGCCACGAGCGGGATTCGAACCGACGACCTTCGGCTCAATACGCCGCTGCTCTAACCACTTGGACTATCGTGACTTCTGAGCTATCGTGAGGTTAGAGCAGCGGCGTATTGAGCCGAAGATCGTGGGTTCGAATCCCGCTCGTGACACTAACTTTTTCATTTCATCAAAACCCTTACAAAAAACTCTTCCTAATATTTAATAACCCTCTTCCTCACCTAAGAAATGGCCAGAAGGCGATGTATAAGGAAGATATATAAAGATTTTTACTCTAATTTTTGTAATATTTAGCATAATTAATAACAATTTACATATTGGCATTTTAAAAGATCATACGCAGATTTGCGATAATAAAGTTCACGGTCACGTCCCCCGTAAAATATGCATTTGACTTTGTTATATTTTATACTGAAAAAATGAATTGTACACAAGCCTAAGTTTAAGATATTTGTTAAGAGATTATTTTTTTAATTAAGGTCTTGGTTGAGATGAAAAAGTCAGTGTCACGAGCGGGATTCGAACCACGACCTTCGGCTCAATACGCCGCTGTTCTAACCACTTAAGCTATCGTGACTTCTGAGCTGTCGTGAGGTTAGAGCAGCGGCGTATTGAACCGAAGGTCGTTGGTTCGAATCCCGCTCGTGACTCTAACTTTTTCATCTCGACCAAGACCTTACATAAAAATAATAATTAATTTAAATAATTAGTCAATTAGACGACTAAACATAAATGGATTGATTTTTTTAAAAGGTTGAATTATTTTTGCGGTGGAAATCATAGATAGACTCATCATAGATAAAGGCGTTTTTTCTCTGTTTTTACCTAAGCCCAAGTTTAATACTTTTTGTTTTATCTCGTCAAAACGTTTGACTTTTCATAGCATTATGTTTCAAACATAAATCCCAGGGAGGATCGATGTCATTTTAGAATCTGGCATTAAATCAAGCGAGTTCCAGCGGAACTCTTTCCATCCACATCGTCGTTAGGATTCACTCGTCGTCCATTAATTCACATGAGCGATGATTGTTTTACCGTTTGTAATAACAGAGATAACCGTGTTATTCCCGAGGGCAGGGCTTGAGAAGTAAAGTCAGGGGGGGGGAGCTGATTGAAAAATAACACAGGACTTTTATTTAACCCTCAGCTGAATTTATATTTTATATTGATATTTATAAAATATTTGATTTGAAAATGTCTGTGGTACAAATTTGCATTGTTAACAATTTAGTCTTTACTGAGCAGAGCGAGAATAGGCGAATACGTTTTGATTTTGAAAAGTGTCACGAGGAACACCGATCGTGATATATGGATCCGCTTATTCTCGCTGCTTTTAGTTGCAGTTAACTACTTGACCGGATGTGGGGAGTATTAAGCAGGTGACTGATTGTTATTTGTCCAGCAGATTGGACGCAGGTGATATGTCTCATTGTACAAAAGGAAAGAGAGCAATCAGACAACCCTCCCAGCGAGGAATTTCATTAGGACAGACCATAGACATGAATCAGCCTAGGCCATTCATCAAGTCCACTTACCACTTCATTTATCAGACATTCTTAAATCTTACTCCAATTCCGGGTCTGCAACTTTACTAAATTAAGTGATTGCAATTTTTTCTCTACGTTTATACGTTTTATTATTTAAAATAAGTATTTTTTGAATTTATTTTGTGGCTTAAATCAAGGAAATAGAGTGAATGTTACAGTGTGAGATAACGTGTCGTGCACTAAACGGGGCTAATCGTTATTATTTGATAAATGGTGTATGCACGGTTGATGGGGTGATATTTTTATTCTTGTTTATAGTAATGGGATTTGTTTTATGAGGCGTAGATTGGGACCCTGTAGGTGATAATGGAGATTGCTAAATGTCAACCGCAACCACTACCCCTGGCATTTACGGCTCTATCTCACTACATCCCATATCTCCCCTTTGCCAATTATCAGAGTTCACCAGCTTCACATATAACGTTACGGTTTTATCTCTTTAATCACTTAGTGCCAAGGTATTTGATGTTTTTCAGAGGCAGGGCCCGCCGGCAAATATGAGGGGGATATTTTGATTTAAGTTTGCCCAAGGAAGGAGTAAACAGGGGACCGCGGACAAATTGGCATTTTTAATATCGGCGGGGGTCAGCTTATGCTCCGGGATAATGCCGACCTCTTTGTCCTCGCCTCCTGTTCATTACCATCATATCTCTCCCTAATACCTCTCGTTTTGTGGATTTACCGGACCCCCTACTTCAGCAGTGTTCAGCCTATTGACTTACGGCCGTCTTTTGTTCGTCCGTGTTCAAAGAACTGTATGAAATGAACCCCATGTGAAAAAGAAATCAAGAACGAAATATAAAATTTCATTAGTAAAGATTCAAAGATAGGCAATCTCTTTCAATAGAACCAGTATGGCTAAATTGTCCTAAAAAAGTAAGTTATTTGGAACTTATGACGTATTTAACAAAAGAATGGCTCCAATAAACTCAATATATCCGATGTTTTATATTAATTGACAAAAATAAAAAAAAATATTTATAAAGGGTACTACCCTTAATGAATCCCCAGGACTTTGTTATGCAAATATACAAACGTTACAATATGATTTATTAGTTATTTTATTGTTTCAAATTATTTTATGTTATTAGTTACTGTTCATAATTAATTTTTACAAATACCTTGTACACCTTGAACACCTACCATTATTTTATACGTGTGTGGTGATTAGTGACCGTTAATCGATAATTATTCAGAAATCGTGAGTCACAATAGCTCAAGTGGTAGAGCGTGGTCGTGGGTTCGAATCCAGCTCGTGCCATTGACTTTTTTATCTCAACTAAAAACCTTAATTAATTGTAAGATATTAATTGGTCAAGCGGATCACGAAACTAGTAAATTACTAATAATACTACATTAAGTCTATCAAATACAAACAAACCAGAATACATTTCCATGCCATTTATGCAAGGCCTATCACATAAATTAAACACATTTCTCTCGTCCGATAACTTCAAAACAGTTTTCAAAAATTATAAAACAATCCAAACACTTTTTTCCAAAATTCAAATTCCATTCTTCAAAATCCAACGTATATAAACATAAAACAGCAAAATCTCACTGGCACTCTCACGCAAGAATGGCATAATTACACAGAAAACAAACACTTTGAGTGAGTAGAAATACTTTGATTGAATATAAAAAATATATTTTGCAGTGTATAAATTCACTTATCCTAAATGTATTTGTTAAATGTAAACAATGCTTGTAAATCCCAGGCCCTGAAGATGATCTCAATAAAGATCGAAACGTTGGCAATAAAGAAAATGTTTTTCTGAAATTTACATCACACCAGACCGCATCTCACGATTTCTGAATAATTATTTTATACCATTTTTGAATAACCCAAAGGTAATTACTGGGTACGTCATCATCTTATGATAATGATAGTTTAATCTTATGATAATTTAAGTTCTGTTCTTGACCAATTTGTCATTTCACATGAGAACAATCTCCAACATTCAGTGGCTATGGTGGGATCGCAGGAAAATATGTAATTTCTTAAGTTTTATTGAAATAATAGGATCACAAGACAATAATCACTCCAATTTGGTAGAAGTAGTGAAATAAAGAGAATTTCTAAAAAATCTAGAATTGGTGGCTGTGGTGGACAAGACGATAATCTCTACAATTTGGAGGGACTAGTTAAATCACAAGAGAATAATCTGTAGAATTTGGTGAGAATGCTGCAATCAGAAGTCAATAATCTTTACAATTTAATGACAAAGGTGGAAGTAGAAGACAGTAATCTCTACAATTTGGTGGCACTAGTTAAATTGCAAGACAATAATCTCTAGAATTTGGTGAGAATGCTGCAATCAGAAGTCAACAATCTTCACAATCCGTGAAAAATGGCAAGAAGGAGGGAAAATTCAAATCGTGGGGTTGAGATGGGAAGTTGGTGTCCGAGTGGATCGAGGTCACGATAGCTCAAGTGGTAGAGCAGCGGCGTATCTAGCCGAAGATCGTGGGTTCGAATCCCGCACGTGCCATTGACTTTTTTATCTTAACTAAAAACCTTAATTAATTGTAATCTTCACAATTTTATGGTAGTAGTGAGATTGGAAGACAATAATCTCTCCGATTTAGTTGCAGTTGTGGGGCTGCAAAACAGCCATCTCTAAACGTTGGTCGCTCTGCTGATCACAAAACAACGATCTCAACACAAGATGCAAGATTTGTACATAACATAATCATCTCTACAATTGTCTGGCAGTGTTGGGATCTTAAAGCAATATTCTCTACAATTTGATGGCTGTGGTGCGATCACAAGACAACATTCTCAACAATTTCGTGGGATGGCAGGGATAAAAAAAATCATTTCTATATTTTTTTGCTACTGTGAGATCTCAAAACAACGATCTCTATAATTTAATGGAAATTGTAAGATCACTAGATTACCATTTCTACAATTCAATTATATGGCGGTAATGAAATCGAAAGACAATTACCTCTCCAATTTAGTTGCAGTAGTGGGTTTCAATACAACCATCTCTAAAATTTGTTGGCAGTGTTGGCACCACAAAACAATGTTCTATAAGATAACAATATTTATACATAACAAAATCATCTCTACAATTGATGGCAGTGGTGGGTTCAAAAAATTCATTTCTACATTATTTGCTACCGTGAGATCAGAGAGAGGCAGTGGTAGGATTGGAAAGCAATAATTTCTACGGTTTAGTGACAGTAGAGAGATTGCATAAGAACAATCTTCACAATTTTATGGTGGTAGTGAGATCGGAAGACAATAATCTTTCCAATTTAGTTGCAGTAGTGGGGTTACAAAACAGCCATCTCTAAAAGTTGATCGCTATATTGATCACAAAACGACGATCTCTGCACAATATGCAAGATTTGTACATAATATAATCATCTCTACAATTGTCTGACAGTGTTGGGATCATAAAGCAATATTCTCTAAAATTTGATGGCTGTGGTGCGATCACAAGACAACATTCTCAACAATTTGGTGGGATGGCAGGGATAAAAAAAATCATTTCTATATTTTTTTGAGATCTCAAAACAACGATCTCTATAATTTAATGGAAATTGTAAGATCACTAGATTACCATTTCTACAATTCAATTATATGGCGGTAATGAAATCGAAAGACAATTTCCTCTCCAATTTAGTTGCAGTAGTGGGTTACAATACAACCATCTCTAAAATTTGTTGGCAGTGTTGGCACCACAAAAAAATAATCTTAAAAAACGTATTGGAAATTTTAGGATCAGAAAGCAATAATTTTTACGGTTTAGTGACAGTAGAGAGATTGGAAGAGAACAATCTTTACAATAAATGAATTAGTGTGATCGAAAGACAATAATCTCTACAGTTTAGGTGCAGTAGTAGGGTTGCTAGACAACCATCTCTACAATTTTAAGGCAGTGTTTTATAATAATACAATTTTACAATTTTTGTAATGAAATCACAAGACCTTTTTCTGCCAATGGTGAAATGAAAATTCTATATAAATTGTTGGCAGTTTGTAAAGTGACATTTCAAATAATTTAAGTTAAATACAGTTGCCAGATGGTGCCAAGTTAGGGGTATAAACTAGGAGAGGCAAGATGCTGCCTCCTTCCATTACTCTGTACATCGTCTCTGTCAAAGTTTAATGGTATTTGAGGGATTACAAGACAATAATCTCGATATATAACTTTCGTGAAAATAATGAAGATTATGTCTATCAGTGACTAGATCTTAGCCGGATATATTTTATTCTAATCAGCGATAGTAATGTTTAACTGTTATTGTTTATGATATGACTGGCAGGTTAGACACAGGCCATAATGTAAATTACTCTCGAGATGTGGGTTTGCTCACTTGTTCGCCCGCATTTACTACAACTTATCGTTTGTTTAGATCTGATTGATCTTTTCTAAAGCCTGATCAGGATGATATCTAGCTTACAACTCTTGATATGGAAATCTACGATCCCACTTTGTAAATCATTGTTGTTGTTTTTTTATATTTTTTTATTTTTCAAGCGATGTTCAACCAATTATATATTGTCATGTGGTCATTTATATTCAGTACAAGTATTGAATAATAATTATGACCGTATGCCGCGAAATCCTCGGGGAAAATAGTAATCAGCATTGTTGTAAAGGATCGTGCCATTAGACACGAGTTATGTGAAATAGTCCATGGCTGACGGTTGGACGATTGCTCCCGGTAAGTGACAAAGGTGATCCCCTCGTTCTTTAAGGCATTTTTATTTCGTTCGCTTCGGTCGATTGCCCACCCACCCGCTACATTTCCTTCGTGGCTCGATCCCTTCCATTTAAAACCTTCGAGGGAAAAAGGGATCGAATTTATTTGTCCGCGCTTCACGAACTCGTGAGTCATATACCCCTAAGAGGTACGTCCGATGAATTATTTGCAGATCTATTTCTTTCCCTCGGAAGTCTCCGGTAGGCTTGTGAAAACTAAGACACTTTACGTCTTCCTTTATTTATTTTTATTCAAAATTTCTTAATATGACAGTCAATATGAACGTGAAGTACTGTATGAAATAACAACTATCTCATTTAAATTCTGGTATCTTGGTAGTTGGTGGTTCGACAGATTATAGCCTTTCAATCCCACCATTGGCACTAAATTTTAGTGATTATTGTCTAGTGATCCACTACAGCCACCAGATTGAACAGATCATTGTCCTTAATTCCACATTTGACACTAAATTTTAGTGATTATGTATTTTTGGTAGCAGTAGTCATATCACAAAACATTCTCTACGATTTAATATCACTAGCGGATTAGAAGGCGGTAACCTGTTAAAGTTCATGGCTGTGGTGGGATCACTAGACAATAATCACTACAATTTAGTACCACTGTGATCCACCACAGCCACCAAATTGAACAGTTTATTGCCTTTCAATTCCACCTTTGACACTAAATTTTAGTGATTGTTGTTTAGTAATCCACCACAGCCACCAAATTCAGCAGATCATTGCCTTTCCATTCCACCTTTGGCACTAAATTTTAGTGATTGTTGTCTAGTGATCCACTGCAGCCACCAAATTCAACAGATAATTGCCTTTCATTTCCACCTTTGACACTAAATTTTAGTGATTGTTGTCTAGTGATCCACTGCAGCCACCAAATTAAACAGATTATTGTCTTTCAATTCCACCTTTGGCACTAGATTATTTTAAAGATTATTTTCTTATCTCACGCAGCCATCAAATTGTAGAGATTATTGTTTTGTGATTCCACTACAACCATCAAAAATGTAGGGATTGGTATCTCCTGAGCCACCATTGCAACAAAATTGTAGATATTATTGTCTTGAGATTCGACTACTGCCACCGACAATATAGAGATTATCGTCTTCTGATCCCACCATTGCCAATAAATTGTACTGATTGTACTCTTGTGATCCATCACAGCTACCAACTTGAAGAAATTGTCTTGTGATCCAACGAAAGCCACTAAATGGTACAGATTATTTTCTTCTGATTCGAAAATCGAATTGGATAAAATGTTGTAAGTTTTGTTCATTTATGAACTAGGAAAATCAAAAACCAAGTGTAGCGACTGTTGTCCAAATTACAAATCCCACTACTACCACTACGTTGTAATTACAATAAAACAATTGATTAAAAACAATTGGAACGAACACTTCCCTTCGTTGTTATTGAAATAGTAATAAATGAAAAATTTACAGTACTAATTGAAGAAGGTATAGGTAACAACGTTGATGATGTTGTCAATAGTTGGCATTATGACCCAATATGCTTTTTTAATATACAAATTCTATTTTATCTGATATATCTAAAAATAACGATAAGTTAGGACTCTAAACTTACTTGGGATCGTATAAAATTATAATTTCAACATGTTTTGCTTCAGAACGCACTTGCGGAGTTTAAGTTTGACAGCTTTACAGACCCCGGGGTTCCTAGGATTTTTTTATAGCTTACGTTTATCCTCTCGGTCTCGAAATGATGAAATGTAAGTGCAAGCTTCACATTTTCGCCTCGTCCCGTCCTCGGATCCTTATGGTAATCGGGGTTCATAACCTGTTTATAGTTTCCTAGTGTCCCGGCTCAGTTGAAACAGTTTGCACGGAGCCGGGGTTATGGCGAAACCCCACTCGGACACTTCATTGCCTTTTTATGCAGGACTTCCCCTTTATTAGCGACCTATCTGAAAACCTCCAGCCGCCGCTTATCGCGGCCACTTGATCTCCTTAAGGGGGAGAGACCCTTCTTTTCAAGATAAACAAAGTTGACAATCGGAAAAATAAATAGTTTCATAAAAAAAGAATGCTGCTGACAAAAAGGCACAGTATAGCGGTTTGTTAATGCTGTAAGTAAAACATATTTTAAGGTTNTTATTGTCTCACAATTGCCACTAAATTGTAGAGATTACTGTCTTCTAATTCTACCGTTGCCATCAAATGTAGAGATTATCGTATAGTGATCCCTCTACAACCACAAATTATAGAGATTATTGTCTTTCGATCAGAACACTGCCACCAAATTGTAGAAATCGTTGTCTTGAAATCCTGCAGCATCTTGCCTCTTCTAGTTTATACTCCCTAACTTGGCACCATCTGGCAACTGTATTTAACGTAAATTATTTGAAATATCACTTTGCAAACTGCCAACATTTTATATAGAATTTTCTTTACACCATTGGCAGGAAAAGGTCTTGTGATTTCACTACAAAAATTGTAAAATTGTATTGTTGTAAAACACTGCCATCAAATTGTAGAGATTGTCTTTCGATCACACCAATACATTTATTGTAAAGATTGTTCTCTTCCAATCTCTCTACTGTCGCTACACCGTAAAAATGATTGCTTTCTGATCCTAAAATTCTCACTACGTTTTTTAAGATTATTGTTTGTGGTGCCAACACTGCCAACAAATTTTAGAGATGCCTGTTTTGTAACCCACTACTTCATCTAAATTGGACAGGTAATTGTCTTTTGATTTCATTATTTCCATATAATTGTAGACTCTACTGACGCTAAACCGTCGAAATTATTGTTTTTTGATACTACCACTGCCACTACGTTTTTTGAGATTATTGTTTTGTGATCCCAACATTGCCACTGAATTGTATATATGATAATCTTGTGATCTTACAATTGCCATTAAATTATACAGTTCGTTGTTTTGAGATCTCACAGGAGCAAAAAATGTAGAAATGATTTTTCTTTATCCCTTGCCATCCCACTGAATTGTAGAGAATGTTGCTTGTGATCGCACCACAGCCATCAAATTGTAGAGAATATTGCCTACTTATCCCAACACTGTCAGACAATTGTAGAGATGATTATGTTATGTACAAATCTTTCATCTTGTGTAGAGATCGTTGTTTTGTGATCAACATAGCGACCAATTTTTAGAGATGGTGTTTGTTTTGGAGAGGTAATTGTCTTTTGATTTCACTACTACCATATAATTGTGAAGATTGTTCTCATGCAATCTCTATACTGTCGCTAAACAGTAGAAAATATTGCTTTCTGATTCTACCACTGCCTCTCTCTGATCTCACGGTAGCAAATAATGAAGAAATGAATTTTTTCATTCTACCACAGCCATCAATTGTAGAGAGTATTGCCTTGTGATCCCAACTGCCATCAAATTTTAGAGATGGCTGTTTTGAAACCCTTCTACGGCAACTAAATTGGAGACGTAATTGTCTTTCGATTTCACTACTGCCATAAATTGTGGAGATTGTCCTCATGCAATCTGTTGTTTTTTGATCTCAACATAGCCACCAAACTGTAGAGATTTTGTTTTTTTCATTCCTTGTCTATCGCTAAACTTAATAGTGTTTTGTAATATCACTGCTACTGTAAACATTTTTGTCTCGAGTTACCACCAGTAATACCAAATAGTCGGGAATGTTCTCTTATGATCTTACTACTGCCATCAAAGTCCCCTGACTATTGTTTTGAGAACTCACAATCACCACCAAAGATATTAAATGTCTAGGGTTTAATCACAATTGGCACTAAATTGGAGTCATTTTTGATTTTTCATCCTTGCACTGCCACTAAATTTAAGAGATAATTATCATGTCATCTCACCACTGCCAGTAATCTGTAGTGTAACCTGTTTTTGTAATTCCACTACTGCGATTGAATTTTAAATCTTATTGTCTCGTGTTCTTACTACTGACACCACATTGCGATTGTAGAAATTGTATTCTGATTCCACTATTTCCACCAAATTCTAGATGTTGTTTTGTGATGCTGAAATACTGTACTGGGTTAAAATTGTAAATATTAATTCGATACCCGAATGCTAATTGTACGTTCAGTTTATTTTCTTGAGATACTTCATTCGAATTGGAATAGATGTAGTATGTTTAGCAACGGCATGTCAAATATAGACAAGTAGAAGGAATTAAGCATCTTGCCTCTCCCTGCCTATAGCCCTAACGTCACTCAAAAAAATTCTATCACGGTTTACTTTTAATATATTATGTGTAAATCAAACATGACGCTTTTATCATGAAACGGAATGATTTTTTTAAATATGCTTTTAAGGACTTAAAACTGTCTAATACTAACCTATTTTTAAGGGGCCGCGGTTGCCGAGTGGTTAGCGTGAGAGACTCGCGGCTCGTAGACCCCGCGGTCGTGGGTTCAATTCCCGCCGTCGCCTCTGGCCTTTTTTTCACAAAACCCTTCCCCCTCCAAAACGAATACGCATAACATTGTCTGTCATTGGCTAATATGCATAGAATATAAAGCCATTAACAACCTATTTTTAATTAAAACTCAAGGCTCGACTTGGAGCATTACATCCGCGTTGTATTAATTAAAAATAAATAGAAAATCGTTAATATAAATAAATATTATATCAACATAATAATGCTAACGATTAATAAGAAAATTATGCAATGTAAACATAGGTTTCCTCCGTCAGATTCTTCATTTCACCGTCTGTCAGTTAACAAACGGTGGTACAACTCCGGTCTGTAAAACGATTGTTGTCAGAATGATCAAAGCTAATCTTGTGTCGGGCTTTTATCTCTCTTAATCATTTGCCATGTTGGGTTTTTAACAATCAACATGCATTTAACTTGCAAGATTTATCAACAGATTATCACTAGAGTCAAACAGGTCGGTATATTTGTTCTTTAATCACACTTTCATAGATGTGATGATATATGGGCTTAAACTATATTGGAAGACTGTTGGAAGATTGTTAATTCAGAAAGTATTTCAGTTTTGTTATTGCAAAAGAATATCGCAATGGATTGGAAGAATTAATTAAGAAAGGTAATTAGAAGTGTACAAGAGTCATTTTATAATAATGTAAAATATTAAGTAAAGGTAACTTTTTGTGATTAAGTAATTTGATATTTTCGAGTAGTGGAAAGGAGAAACTTTTGTTATTATTGAAATTAAGAAAAGGGAATAAGTCACTGCCGGACAATTGGGGATGGTCTAATTGGACACGGCTGTTTGTTATTGCCTCCACCACAATCTACTTGCACTTTATTAATTTTTATTGCCCACCCCCTTCGCAGGGGGCCCCCCGACTCGGTGCCGACAAATTTCAATTTCAACCCTTGCGCGCCTCCCCGGCGGCATTAAAGCCCACTGAGTCGGAACTTTCTGGGGATAGGGTTATTGTCTTTTGTTCGTGGTTTTCTTCAACCGCCCACCCCAGGCGGAACACATAAAACTTTTCGCCTTAGGCCCCTCCGACTGCCTCCTTCACGTCTCATGCTGCCCCCTTCAAAGAATCTACAATAAAAACGGCTAATAAAAAATTGTAAAAATAAAAAGATTCTTATCCCGTTTCAAACTTAACGCCATGAATATTTAATGCGAATAATGAACGCATTTCCAAATCAATATCGCTTTCAATTATTCAACGATTTCAAGAAGGATTATACACACGACATGCGGATAAAAATAATTTACAGTTTAAGGCATGTTAATTGTAATCCTAAATTATTATTATTATTATTATTAATTTTTAAGGGCGTTTTAACGGCTAAGGTCATTTCACGCCCTAACATCCAAACCTTCTATCTTAGGTTAGCTATATCTCTTCTGAGTGCTATAAAGCTCTGACTCCAAACATTCACTCGTAATCTTATTTATCCTATTGCCATCCAAGCTTTAATTTTTCTTTTTAAAATGTAATCCTAAATATTCTTACTTTTAATAAAGTAATAAAATAATAGTAAAGTAACCCATATTACAACACACAAATATACAATAGCATTATAGGGGGCGCTCCTCACTGTAAGGTATAGGTCCCAGGTTCGAATCCAGCATAGTACATTCAAACCCGACATACTTAGAAATGGGCTTTTTTTCAAAAACACCGGCACCAAGTGTTAATAAAAAAAAATTATATTTAGTAATTATTCAGAAATCGTGAGATGCGATCTGATGTGATGTAGGTGTCAGAAAAACATTTTCTTTATCGTGCCGACGTTTCGATCTTTAGTGAGATCATCTTCAGTCTTGAGAATCTCAACACGACACGCAAGAATGGCACAATTGCACAGAAGACAAACACTTTGAGCCCTAAAGAGGATCTCAATAAAGATCGAAACGTTGGCACGATAAAGAAAATGTTTTTCTGATACCTACATCACACCAGACCGCATCTCACGATTTCTGAATAATTATCGATTAACGGTCACTAACCACCACACATTATATTTAGTTTGGTCTTCATTCTTTCCACCCATGGTCCCAAAAGGCTGCTGGTTTCATTTGGCTCATAGACCGTATGTTAAAACTTCCATTGACACCGGCTAACTATAAAAAAGAATTAGAAACTATTAAAACCATATTAAAAAAACAACGGGTATCTAGAAATATTTATTGATTGGTTGCTAGGTAAAAGAACAAAAAAATTAACTTTAAAAGAATCAACAATAGGACTCAGCCACCCCACAATAAATGAATCATTAGGTTTCCGTTGTTTGCCATACATTAGTGAATTATCAGAAAAAGTGAATAAAAATTTTTAAACAAGAAGGTTTTAGAATAGCTTTTAGAAGTACGGGTTCACTTAAAAACATCCTCTCAAACCCTAAAGACAAGGTAAAAAAAAAAAAAAAAAAAAAAAAAAATAAGGTCATCGACTGTCGCTACTATAATTTGACTCCCTAAGTTTTTTCCGTATTAGGTTAAATCTCCATTGAGCTGTTGCTTCGCATTCGAAGATGATATGGGTAGCTGTTTCCACCTCCTCACTACATAATCAGCAAATGGGATCTTCTTTGCATATGCCCATGTTATGTAGATGTTTTCTCAGATGCCAGTGACCGGTTAGTAGTTCTACCCCTCCTCTGAGTTTGGCTTTTGCCAGTCTTGGTGAGGGTTGTTTCATCATAGGTTTTCTATGTCTAGCACCGCTAGAGTTTATCCACTTCTCCTTTGTTTTGTTTGGATCCATTCTGCGACAGAGGATTCTACAGTTATCCCAAGTATAGGTTCGGGGCCTATGTATAGTCTTGCGGATCCTCCCCTGGTCAGGCTGTATGCTTTCTAATTACCCAAAATTCCTCTGTGCCCAGGCAGCAAAGATATCATCAGGTTGTTGGGTTTTCCCAGATTTTGGAGATTTTGGATGCATTCACTATGCATTCACTGACTAATTTTGATGTGATTCTTTTACATGCTAATGCTTTAATGGCTGCTTGGCTATCGGATCTTATGAGGATTTTCTCCTTTTTTAAGAGTGAATAGCATGTATTTCTGCTTGAAAGTCCGAAGTGTACTTCCCTAATGAGTTTGATAGCTGTTTTGTGGTTGTACAGAAAACGCCCGATCCGGTTCCTTCGTTTGTTTTGAAGCCATCTGTACCATATCATTGTATCTGATGCTCTCCTGTGTTCTTACTCTTGTTTATAGTCTATAGACTTTATAGGATGTTGTAAAGAATGTTTTCGGTATCTGTCAGTTCCCATTTTTAAGAATGGGTGTGTCTGATTTTGTTGATTATGATTGTATGCCCGCATTGTTTAGTTCCTATCCAATTTAATTGATTCTGGAGCCTAAATGAGCTTTTTTAGTCTCTCTTTGTATAAATATTTCCAGGGGAGGGAGGTTTAGCAAAGTTTCTAATGCATTTGTAGGGGTTGTTCTCATTGTCCCTGTGATACATAGGTTTGCTAGTCTTTGTATGGTGCATAAAGTTGGGTAGCTACTTTTTGTTGAGCTTTGTTCCACCAGATTGGTGTTCCATAGGTTATTCTGGGTCTTATTACTGCCGTGTATAACGAATAAGCCTTATTTTTCTATTTTATTGCCAAATTTTCTCTGATTATTTTATTTATTCATATGAACAAATCAATCCTTTTCTCTACTAATTTGACAATTCATTCTTATAATACTCGCTCCAAGTATGGTTTTAGGTCAGGTCATAATAATAGTAGATAGCCTAATAAATGTGTTTCCCACATGGCAACTTACATTTTCAATGCTCTCCCTGTTAGTACCAAAACGATTAAAGGTTTGTCCAATTTTAAAAGGGCTATGAAGATACATTTACATTTCTAAATGATCATAAAACGTAAAGACAAGGTAGACAACTTTGCAAAAAGCGGGGTTTACCAACTTAATTGTAATGATTGTAATATTAAATATATAGGACAAAGCGGTAGAGAAATAAAAACGAGAGTAAAATAACGCTTGCCTAAATCGAACAAATTTTCGGAATTTAAGGACCACCTAAAAGAAACAAAACATAATTTCAATTCAAATTTAAATACAAGTGTTACATAGTTTCAACAAAGGGAGAGAACTATTGGGTTGTCCGGAAAATAATGCAGGATTTTAAGTTTTCATTAAAAAAAATCTATATAAAATATTCTGTTTACGTTTACAGGATTACTCATTTGTATGAATGTCAACACTTATTAATCCTCTTCCAAATGATATTGTTTGTTTACCTCTGTAGCATTCCGCTACNCTGTATTTATTGTCGAGAATGGCTGGGCGTGTGTAGGCGGGGCTGGGGCCGAGTACCGAGTAACAAACAGACCCGTCAAAGTAAGCTAGGCTAATATATATATATATATATATACACACACAACATAATCTTCTTATGTCTATCTCTCCTTTTCCCCCTCTCGCTATTTGGCTATCTATTGTTTTTATCTCTATCTTTCGCATTCAATTCTTATTTTTTGTTTTTGCGTTCTAAAAATCTCTTTTGCCACTCATCTTCATTCATTTCCTTTTGTTTCTCTCTCTCTCTCTCTCTCTCTCTCTCTCTCTCCTTATTTTTCTTTCTCCTTTTCTCTCCCCCTCTCCTCTAACCATCTCTCCTTTTACCTTCTTTCTATTTGGCTATCAATCTTTTTTATCTCTCTCTTTCTCTTGTTCACTGACTCTCTTTCTCATTCAGTTCTTATTTTTTGTTTTAGCATTGTAAAAATCTCTTTTGCCATTCATCTTCAATAATTTCCTTCTCTCTCTCTCTCTCTCTCTCTCTCTCTCTCTCTCTCTCTCTCACTCTCTCTCTATGAATGAATGAGTGAAGAAATGAGAAAGAAACTACTACTAAGACTACTAAGAAATTTTTTGTCAATTGACGGGCCATCGGAGGAATGGAATAAGGTTAACTAAAGCGAATGTTTAATTGGAATGATTATTTCACAAGAATGAAATGTAATTAAAAGGGTGATAGAAATGGAAGGCTTAGTGAAATCATTCATACTCGAAAATCATAATAAACATAAAATAATTTATTACTAAGTACCAGCGTCACGAATCATTTGTACTATATACCGACTCGCTCAGGGCGGTCCAGAAGCTCAGGAGAAGAAGCTCCGTGGACCCGTTAGTAAACAAAATAAAACAACAATTAAAAGGGATCGACACAGTTGGGAAGAAGATCATGTTGGTGTGGGTTCCCGGCCATACAGGGATAGCCGGGAACGAAGAAGCAGACAGGGCGGCCAAAGAAGCAGCCAGAAGACCTCAGGACGCTTCCCAACCAATACGCCCAGCGGATCTCAAGTTATTAATTTCAAATAAGATAAAAGAAGAATGGAAAAACCGCTGGGCTCGGAAAAATAGAAATAACCCTGCCAAACTGTGGCAGGTTAAGAAAGACGTCGGTCCCTGGTTCACGAAAAATGGGTCAAAAATGGAAAAGGTCATACGGACAAGACTACGCATAGGTCATACAATAATTACGAACGGGCACGTTCTAGCAGGATTTTCCTTTTTAATTGTAGAAGGTTCACGTTTATAGGCAATATTTTGGAATATCATCGGACCAGCGCGTAGTCTTGGGGCATGCCAGCGGGCACAAATCGCTGTACCGGTACCTCAAGGCTATAGGGATTTTCAAATGTATATAGTTTATGTGTGTTTGTGCTGTGGTGTGTTTTGTCTGAAATGTTAATATATTAGGATGAATGTAATTTATTAGCGTGAAAGGAAGAGGTTGCATTAGAACAGACAGCAAAAGTGTCATCGCCCAAATAGAAAACTTCCACCCAAACTCCAAATGTGATTATTTAATAACGAAAGTAATAGACAAGGCGTTTAACTTCAAATCGCAAAATAAAACTGTAGTCTTTTGCTGGAGTAGGGGGCATTGCGGTATAAAGAGCAACGAAATCGTGGACATGTTAGCTAAACGAACAACAAAGGACGGGGATTTTATTGACATCAAATTGCCAAAGTCTGACACCAAACGTTCCCTGATTAATAAATGGGTAAAGTAAGGGCAAAGCCTGGAGCATTTGGTACAACAGTGGTTCGGCGGGGTCATTTTATCGATCATTGTTTCCGGAAATAAATATCGCTCCATGGTTTTCGACAGAGTACGGAAGCAAAAAATTTTTTTCTGCCNAAAAAAAAAAAAAAAAAAAAAAAAAAAAAAAAAAAAAAAAAAAAAAAAAAAAAAAAAAAAATTCTTCATTCTTCCAATATAGTTTAAGCCCATATATCATCACATCTATGAAAGTGTGATTAAAAAACAAATATACCGACCTGTTTGACTCTAGTGATAATCTGTTGATAAATCTTGCAAGTTAAATGCATGTTGATTGTTAAAAACCCAACGGAGTTCCCAATTGTAAAAAAAAAAAAAAGTCAGGGTGGGCGCTCTAGGTCTCTTCCCGGGGGTGGCTTTGGTCGGCTCGCGCGGGTCGGGCGGGTGGTGTCGCTGGCAACACGGGACACTGGCCGTATGCATATAAGCAAAGCGAACAAAAGTACGTTATTAGCGCGAATGGAGTGGGTTCGGCCTCGCCCCGAGGAATATCAAGTACTCTGGGGGAATGAATGTGACCAGACTTTTATGTTAGTATTGTATGTTGTTTATATTTTACGCAATTGGAATGAATGTAATTTAAGCATGAAAGGAAGGGGTTATTTACACCGCCCCAAGGAATATCGAGTACTCTGGGGAGAGTGGGTGACGTCTGGAGAGTAAAAGTTATTAGCAAGAATGGAGGCGGTTCAACCCCGCCTTGAGGAATATCGAGTACTCTGGCAGAGTGAATATGACCAGACTTCTATGTTTGTGGCGATATATATGTTATGTATTGTATGTTGTGTATCTATTCTTAAATTGACAACCTGAGGTACTAACAAGATGCTAGCATTTTAAAATAACGACGTAATATACAAGTAAAAGCAGAGAGTCAGTAACCAGATCGAGATGCTCAAATGTCTGCAGTTCAGTACAAAATACGCGAGAAAGACAGGAAAAAGAAAGAATACATGCGGAGGGCCGGCAATGACCTCAGCAGTTTGTCGGCCCATAAACCTTTATATATATATATATACTTAGTACCATTTCAACATTTTTGTTACTTTTTGATTTTTAAAGTCATCTTATGATATAAAAAAAAATTGTCAGTAAAACTATTATAACTTCTTAAAAAGTATTCGTAACAATTATTCGAGGCAAAAGTGAATTCCATAAGCCGCTATTTGTTCTAACAAAAGAAATAATTAATGGAAATTAATATTTGAGTTGTACAATAGGTGGTGCAACGACTTTAGGAAGAAATAATTAGGGATATTGTTGGACTGTTGGGAAGCGGGAGTAATAAAGAGGTATCTGGTTTTAACTCAATTAGGAAAAGGGTTGGTTCTCGAGAGGGTCGGGGGTAGGTTCTGTAAAACATCGACGAGCAGTAAACCGACTTTCCATAATCCCAACATTAATGTAAGAAGAGAGTCACCAACTGAGGTGGAATTTAATTTAAGTCTCTTCCGTCTTTAACGTTATTAAATCTTTGCCTTCGAGAGTCGGATTGTCGCTACGCTGGACACATTCAGCCCTTCAATTTTCCTTTCGTATTAATATTCAGTCCCTTTTAACTAGGCTCTCTTGTTAAAGGAAGAAATGACTCGTAGATATGCACGACACAATTTGATATTTCATTGACAATTTACAACAAACCGAAGGAATTGAGACTGCGTTATTAACCAAAATATAACAAGTGTTAAACAATTTGTCAGGTTTTTGATGTGTACATGTTTTATATTCTGTAGGTTTTGTAATATTGTCGGTAGTTTAAAAGACTTTTTAAGCTGAAAATGTAATACGAACAGCAAAAATAGACCAGATGTTTGTGTATGTATAATATTGTTGATATATTTCCTAATAATAACAGCCAATAATGACCATTTCATTGATTGATCAACTTCGGGTTTCGGTAGTCCGAAAACAGATCTTATCCTTAGGCTCCAGTGTCTATCAATTTAGCTCCAAAAATCATGCAATTTTATTTTTAAACCTAGAAACACTTCTTATTCTTAAGTTTATTCTTTCAGATTTGTACCATTCACTTAGGGTAGTGTCACCCTTTAATCATATTATGCATCTATCTAAATAAGGGTTGATGGAGTCTATTCAATATTCCAACTTTCATTCTTCGCAAACTACACCTTCACGCTAATAAATGATTTCAATCTCAAAACACTGTAATANATACGCCGCTGCTCTACCACTTGAGCTATCGTGACCTCGATCCACTCGGACACTAACTTCCCATCTCAACCCCACCTTTTGAATTTTCTCTCCTTTTTGCCATTTTTCAAATGTCGTGTAATCGGATTGGATTAATATATTACAATGTTAGTGTCCGAGTGGATCGAGGTCACGATAGCTCAAGTGGTAGAGCAGCGGCGTATCTAGCCGAAGATCGTGGGTTCGAATCCCGCTCGTGCCATTGACTTTTTTATTTCAACTAAAAACCTTAATTAATTGTAATATATTAATTGGTCAAGCGGACCACGAAATTAGTGAATTTAATAGTATGATATGTTGATTTTATATATATATATATATCCCTGACTAAAGATCTCGAATGCTTACCGTGGTTGAAGTAATAAATAATAATTTGTCCTGATTCAACTCACTAGCCCATGATTTTGATATTGACTTTCTGTTCTCTCTTAACAACCCTGAAGAACGGTGCTCTAAATAAATCCATTCGTTCCATCTATTCTGAAAATTATACCGAATTGGCCAAACCAATAGATGCTCTACAAGGAACTCGATCATTCGTAGGTATCTTTCGACTTGAGTGACAATTATTCCTTTTATCTAAGGTTTTTGGTTGAGATGAAAAATTAGTGTGACGAGCGGGATTCGAACCAACGCCGCTGCTCTAACCAATTGAGCTATCGTGACAATGGTTTCGAATCCCGCTCGCGACAGTAATTTTTCATCTCCACCAAAACCTTTAAACAACAAATATGGATTAATAAAGCAATAATAATTATAAGTTGTCCTCTAATAATTTACGTTGGTTCTTCTTATTTACAAGCTTATTAACTTTAATTACTTATTCGGAGTGGTATATATTTTATATTCTGAATCAGTTAAGAGCTGCTCATTGTGAAATGTTTTCGCTAGGAAGGAACTTTTTAAATTTTTTGGCTGAGTGTTTCATTGTTAAAGAATTTTGAGATCGCTTTTTTGAATGAAAAACTTAATTTCACTTAAGTCCCCTGGTTCGACTTGCAAAGAGTGCACTGGCGCAGCGCAGAGATCTCGTGGTGAATTTTAATTATTAATTTTATGTAGAGACGCGCTAATAGGTTTTAATTATTTTCTTAATGTACACCAGAAATTCTGACCAATGTGATATAAACTATGGTCACTTTGGCTATAGCAACCAAAAATCTAATATGAGCAGAACCAATTTGATATCTATAAGGCACTGTCTGTAATTGTGTTTGCACGAATAGCCGCCGGTCAAAAACGCAAACACCCTCCAAACTGCCAATTTGCCCAAAGAGGATTGTTCACACCCGGAGATGTAAATTGGCGCGGCTCCCTTTATTATCGAATCACGGGGTCTTTGGTTTTTCTACCGTACAGCTAAAAGCCCGAGGGCAGTCGTATTTATCGAGCTGCCGGTGTTTGAAAATCCCCAATCAAAAAGCCGCTATGTCCGCTAATCGCCGGCTGATCGAGGGAAATGACTGAGCCGAGACCGTCAGAAGAGTCAATTTCCTGCCCTTTGGTTTCAGTAGATATTGACTCATTCATGGCAAGACACATTCACTCTTTAAAAAATATTATTAGTCAGAATACAAATAAAGGTAATTAAGTATGAGGGTGTAGACACAAATATCCCAAGAACATCAGTCCACTAGTAATCAAGTACATCCCTGTACTTTAAAATTTAGGCTGTTTAGCGTTTTTAAGCATTCTGCCATACGCATAACAGGACGTCCCAAAGATAGTGCGAAAATAATTTTGGGTGATAGTATATTTGCAACAACTTCCATCGTATAGACCCTATACCTTATACCTATCTTCGTAGTCGCTGATGAGTTACGATTTTATGTTAGTTTTTCATGAAAATGTTACGTTAGTTGAGAAAAATGTGGTTGGGATGATATTGGGTATGTGATCCTTTTTATCGATAAGGACCACATACCCAATAACATCCCAAACCAGATAATAATCAAAGTTGGCCGATAACTGAATAATTTCGTAAAAACACAAATATCTATCATCAGGGCTACCACAGTTTTGGATTCAGCATTAAATTTCCTCTATATTATTTTCATCTGAAACAATTTTCAATTAAAAACCTTAATAAACGCTAAAATTTGAAGAAAAAAAGACAAATCCATTATATTTCGCGGTCCGATTGGCCAAATAACCTCTTTCAATTAATTAATATTTTTATGCAAGGCATCCGTTGAAATTAAAAAGTTAGGGTCACGACGGGATTCGAACCCACGACCTTCGGCTCAATACGCCGCTACTCTCTGACTTCCATCCACTTGGACACCAACTACCCATCTCAACCTCAAAAACGACAAAGTTGTTTGTCAGACATCGTGGTCATCATAGTGAAAACAATTTGTAATGGTCTAATGCTTGTAAATTCTTCAATAATTTATTGTTGATAAAATTATAAAACTTAAAAACTAAACAGTTCAATTTTTCATAATCACTTAAGCCGTGATCGTTGATCTCGTTACGTTTTTCAACAATTGATACGCAATAAGTCTACTACATTCAGGGGGTTTATGGATATTCTTATACCATTTGAAATGCTTATGTAATAATGAACTTTTCGTAAAATTTGACTATCTCTAAACATTATTAAATATAAGGGCATACCTAAGGCTAAATCCAAAATGGTGTTAGCCCTTATAATATTTGTGTTTTGCTCAAATAAGGTAACGTTCTATGGAAAAATTAACAAGAAATCGTAATTTATCAGAGGCTCCAGATGGAAGTTATTGGGGCTGGAAGTTGTAAACAGGATGTACTATCACCCAAAATTTTTTCGCATTATCTCTGAAACACCGTATACAGGGTGTTCGGGTACTCGTGTTACAAACTTTGCCAGTAGATTATACATTCAAAATGGAACCAAAAATTCCTAATCAACTAAGGTCCGAATCTCAGCAGTTTCGGATTTATTCCAGTTTTTCTGATTTTTTAACATTCCACTACCTTCCTTCAAATAAATGAAAACTCCAAAATTAAAAGTTTTAGACCAATCTGTTGATACCGTTGAAAACTACGTTAAATTTCCAGTAATATGTAATCCATAGTAAACTTGTAAACGTTCGTGAAATAATCGGTTTAATAGCCTGAAATTTGAAAAATATTTTTTTTTCAAAGCCGAAAAAATTACTATGGTGATTTTAATCAATTTTTTAATAATAAAAAACAATATAAAAGAAAATTCGAATGAATTTACTAAACGTTTTTTTAATTTTGATTGTATTACGATTCCCCGGAATAAAAGAGTATTAAGATTCAAAACGTTTTTAGTTCATTAATTGAAAATTTCTTTAAGATGTTTTACTTTTTATTATTATTAATCTTTCCACCTAACCAATGAGCAAAAAAGCAAATTTCAGAAAACGTACTCCATTTAATATTCTTTTTAGTGGTGTAATTTCTTTTTTTTAAATTACTTTTTTCAAAGGTGAATAAATTGATGAAGGAAAGGAAAAAACCGTAGCTGACGGATAGGTAAGGTGGAACGATTAATAATAATAATAAAAAATTAAGGAAAATTTGAATGAATTTATTAAACGTTTTTTAAAATTTTGATTATATTACGATTGCCCGGAAAAAGATTCAAACGTTTTTAGTTCATTAATTCAAAATTTCCTTAAGGTGTTTTATTTTTTATTATTATTAATCTTTCCACTTTACCAATGAGCAAAAAAGCAAATTTCAGGAGATGTACTCCATTTAATATTCTTTTTAGCGGTGCAATTTTTTTTTAAATTACTTTTTTCAAAGATGAATAAATTGATGAAGGAAAGGAAAAAACCGTGGCTGACAAATTGGTAAGGTGGAACGATTAATAATAAAAAAAAATTCCCCTGAATAAAAGAGTTTTAAGATTCAAAACGTTTTTAGTTCATTAATTCAAAATTTCTTTAAGGTGTTTTATTTTTTATTATTACTAATCTTTCCACCTTACCAATGAGCAAAAAAGCAAATTTCAGAAAACGTACTCCATTTAATATTCTTTTTAGTGGTGTAATTTCTTTTTTTTAATTACTTTTTTCAAAGGAGAATAAATTGATGAAGGAAAGGAAAAAACCGTGGCTGACAAATTGGTAAGGTGGAACGATTAATAATAATAATAAAAAATTAAGGAAAATTCGAATGAATTTATTAAACGTTTTTTTAAATTTTGATTGGTTTATTGCATTACGATTGCCCGGAATAAAAGAGTTTTAAGATTCAAAACGTTTTTAGTTCATTAATTCAAAATTTCCTTAAGATTTTTTTATTTTTATTATTATTAATCTTTCCACTTTACCAATGAGCAAAAAAGCAAATTTCAGGAAACGTACTCCATTTAATGTTCTTTTTAGTGGTGCAATTTCTTTTTTAATTACTTTTGTCCAAGGTGAAGAAATTGATGGAGGAAAGGAAAAAACGTGGCTGACGGATAGGTAAGTGGAACGATTAATAATAAAAAAAAAATCCCCGGAATAAAAGTGTATTCAAAACGTTTTTAGTTCATTAATTCAAAATTTCCTTAAGATTTTTTATTTTTTATTATTATTAATCTTTCCATCTTACCAATGAGGAAAAAAGCAAATTTCAGAAAACGTATTCCATTTAATATTCTTTTTAGTGGCGCAATTTCTTTCTTAATTACTTTTGTCCAAGGTGAGGAAATTGATGGAGGAAAGGAAAAAAAACGTGGCTGACGGATAGGTAAAGTGAAAAATAAAACAATAAAAAGAATATTATATGGTGTCGGTTTCTGAAAGTTGGTGGTCTCTAGGCTTGGAAATAGTAGTTTAAAATCAACATAGTAAATATTTCAACTTTGAAAAAAAAATTTCAAAGTTCTCGCTACTAAAACGCTTATTTCATGAACGTTTACAAGTGTAATATTGATAACATCTTATTGTAAATATAACGTACTTTTCAATGGTATCAACGTATTTGTCCATAACGTTTTAGTTTTGGAGTTATTATTGTTTATTTGAAGCAAGGCCGTGAAATCTTAAAAAATCAAAAAATTGGAATAACTCCGAAACTGCTGAGCTTCGGGCCATAGTTGATTAGGTCTTTTTGGTTCCATTTTGAATGTAGAATGTACTGGCAAAATTTGTAACACGAGGAGCCATGTATAAAACAGGTGTGTAAGAAATAAATAAAGAAAAAACTTTCCCTCAAATCTTCAGCAACAAATGAAAGTGCATTCGGCAAACCAGTTTTTTAGGGGGGGGGGGCTCACAATGATTTATGTCGAATTTTCCCCCGTCTCTTCTTTTATCAAGGCGACACCCTTATAAAGCGAATGCTGTTTATGTGCTTTAGCGTCGGTGTAAATCTTCTTATTTGTCGGCAGTTCCTGCTTAGGGCGTAGCTCGCTGAATAAACTCGACGACCACTCACTTTGGATTACACGAGCCTTTAGACTTAAAACAAACCCCCAGATATCGACCCGTCCCATCGCTCAACGGCCGCACCGTCCGATTGCCATCAGGTTCAGACGTTCCAGGACATTTTTCTCCATGGATTCCCTCCATCTATCAAGACGCCGACGGTTTATGCCCCCAAGAGATATGGAACCGTTCTCACAAATTACGGATAGCGTAAAAAGTCTGACATCCTCGACTGAAAACGAAAAAACTTTGAAAAACTAACACAACCTCCTCTAGCTTAAGAAGATGAAGATTGTTATAATAAATTTCAGACAATTCCATGAATTTATATTAAAATTAGACAGCTTAATTTGAAAACTTATATCTACAAACAATATGGTCAAGTCATTGGGAGTCTGTTACAGAAACCAGCCATAAAAGTGGTATGATTTTATTAAGGGATGAAAGCATGGAAATACTTGATCGGGTGGTACACATATTTTTACTTTGAAAAATAATCTGGAAGGTTGTTAAAACTGGACAAAGAAGATTTGACAGTCAAGTCCTTTCTGGTAATAATTATTTGCATATCCTTGCTGATTTGGTCGGGTTCATTTCGACTTCTGGCCAATCTCCATTTTTGAATTTTTTTTGTTAAATCACTGAAAATGGCGTCACGCCGAAATCTGATATACCGAACGTTTCAAATGGACCCACCTAGAGGTTTATCTTCTCGTAGGGCAAAAAATTTAATGGTTTTTAAATGGTATTTTGTCCTTGTGTATTTGTCAGAGAAGAAATGTGAAGAGATGATTGATTTTCTGTGGGAAGGGGAGCAATCAGAAAATTCCAAGGGCGAAGGTGAGAATCGAACCCACGATCAAGAGCTGAGAGTTTGACAAGCGAACCTAACGAAAATTTCCGTGTTTAAGTGCAGTAAAACCGACAAAATTTTAGGTAGGCAAAGCCACAGTAACCGTTCATACCATTTAAACAAAATTAAAAAAAAATTAAATTAATTTTAAAGCGTATATCTACAAACAATAGTCCTGCAAGTCCGAAGTTATTTGCACCCTGTTGCAGAATCCAACCGTAAAACGGGTGGTACACTTATTTTTACTTCGAAAAATAATTGGAGGGTTTGTTAAAGCTGGACCAGGTTGATTGGGTTATCTGATAATATTTATTCTCCATTTCTGAATATTTTTTTTTAGTATAGTTTAACAAGTCGAAACTTTTTTCGTTTTAAACGGACCTCTCTTTTCCAATTTGAAAGCGCTTTTTAATTTTATTTTGCCCTTGGGTATTTGTCAGTGACGAATTGTGATGAGATGATTGATTTTCCGTGAGAAAAGGGAGCAATCAGAAAATTCCGAGTTAGACGGTGGGAATCGAACTTACGATCGCGAGCTGAGAGTTCGTTCTTCTTGGTTTGCTTATTCGCACGACGCTTTTGCCATCTTCTTCCTCCTCGGTGTCAAGTTACATTGGATTACCCTAGTTCTTGGAAACTAGTCAGGGATGAAGAAATGATCTTTTTCCAGTTTTTGGTTAGTTTAAGTTGACTTCTCGTAAACTAGCAACGTTGGAAAAAAATTCATAAAATGAAAATACATCACATTCAACACAGAAGTGTCATAATAGATAAATAAATATATGGATAAATAAAAATATAAGATAAAGAAAAAAGAGAGAAGGGGAGAGAGAGTGAGAGAGCGAGAGGAAGAGAGAATGAGAGGAAAGGGAGAGAGAGAGAGTGAGAGAGAGAGAAAGGGAGAGTGACAGAGTGAGTGAGAGAGAGTGAGAGGAAAGGGAGAGAGAGAGAGTGAGAGAGAGAGAAAGGGAGAGTGACAGAGTGAGTGAGAGAGAGTGAGAGGAAAGGGTGAGAGAGAGAGAGTGACAGAGATAGAGAGAGAGAGTGAGAGAGTGTGACAGGGAGAGTGTGAGGGAGAGGGAGAGTGAGACAGAGAGAGGGAG
The DNA here is from genome assembly GCF_000648675.2 of Cimex lectularius. Taxonomy (NCBI): domain Eukaryota; kingdom Metazoa; phylum Arthropoda; class Insecta; order Hemiptera; family Cimicidae; genus Cimex; species Cimex lectularius. Next base: position 1,413,072 of record NW_019392682.1, on the reverse strand, counting down.
AAAGAGAGAGGGAGAAAGAGAGAGGGAGAAAGAAAGAGGAAAAGTGAGAGAGAGAGATAGAGGGAGAGAGTCAGAGAGAGAGAGGGAGAGTGGGAGAGAGGTAGAAAGAGAGAGGGAAAGTGAGAGAGAGTGATAGAGGGAGAGAGTCAGAGAGAGAGAGAGAGAGGGAGAGTGAGAGGGAGAAAGAGGGAGAGTCAGAGAGAGAGAGAGGGAGAGTGGGAGAGAGGTAGAAAGAGAGAGGGAAAGTGAGAGAGAGTGAGAGAGAGTGATAGAGGGAGAGAGTCAGAGAGAGAGAGAGGGAGAGTGAGAGGGAGAAAGAGGGAGAGTGAGAGAGAGAGAGAGAGAGAGGGAGAAACAGTCAGTGAGAGAGAGAGAGAGAGTGAGAGAGAGAGAGAGAGAGAGAGAGAGAGAGGGCATATAAACTGCTCAAAATTGAATAGGAATATTTGTAATTTATTGTTATTCTATTAATTTTAATTAAATTAACCGATATATTCTTGTTGGTTGTATAAAACAAATGAGAAACGAGCTGAGAGTTTGACAAGCCAACCTCCCAAAAATTAAAGGGTTAAAATGCAGAAAAATAGACAGTAGAATTTTAAGTTGAAAAAAAAAGTTTCCACCCGGCCGATTGAAACGTATTTTGATTAGCGGGAATCCACTGTATGTAAAATGTTATTCAAGATGATTTTTTATCGATTTTAAATCCAGTTCGATAAAATGTAGTTTAGGGATTTTTTTTCCCCGTCGGGGGTTTCTTATGTGCGGGGTCGAGGGCAAGAACTGCCCCCAAGGGCTCATGGGCCATATCTCTTGTTTATTGGGAATAATCAAGCCCGGATCTTCCCATCCGGGGGACGTTCATCGAGTTATATACGAGGGCATTAAAAGAAAGCTTGGGGGAGATTTGCCCATTTCCTTTTTCCAGGTTGTTTTTTTTACTCTTGTCGCGCCCTGACTCTCGGGGTTGTTTTGATATTAATCTGCCGTAAAAGAAAAGAGGGTCTTTGTCTTGCGCTGATTCACTCCCACCGTTCCAGATGTCAAACGATCACCAAGTCTTCTGTTTCCTTCCCCTTTCGCATAAATTCGCTTTGGTACTGAATTTAATTACGCATTCTCATTGCCATCTAAATATTAGCGATAGACCAAAAATTTAGGATCCAAGATGTTTCATTGTTTTTCGTACAAACGCAATACGTTCTCCTCCTTCAAACGGAAAAACATTGGGGGCGTCGGTGGCCGCAACAGTTTAGGTGTTGGCACGGCGCTCATCTCTGTAACGTAAAGGTCCCGGGTTCGAATCCAGCAGACCTGCATTCGAACCCGACATACTTACAAATGGGATTTTTTTACAAAAACACCGGCACTCCGAAGGTTGAAATAACCTCTGCTGGTGCGAACCAACTGAAAAAAAACAAAACTTGATTTATATGTTTCATATAATACTTCATTTTCAAAAAGGAACATATTTTTCTTATATTTCCAAAATGTTTTTACGTCATAGTCTGCATTGAAATTTTTTTTAGTCACCAACATTAACGAATATAAAAAAATTAATAACCAACTTTCGAGGTTATCACATCGAGCGATCGAATAAAATTAGATGCAGAAATTAGAAAAGCATTAGATGGACTTGTCTAATCACGAAAAAATCATGGTCTGCAATGAAATTTTTTGGCACAAAACATATACGAACAAAAAAAAATCTCAAGGCGTAAGTAGTGAGAGGTAGATTTCTTTCTTTTGCGGAATCAATCCAGCGGTGCTAAAAATTTACTAATTTAAAAAGTATAGAATAATTTGACAACCATGGGTATATATTATTATTTGTTTCAATTAATCAATCTTTAATTAAGGTTGAGATAAAAAAGTCAGTGTTACAAGCGGGATTCGAACCCACGACCTTCTGCTAAATACGGCCACTGCTCTAAAATTTTCCCTCCTTTTTGCCATTTTTCAAATGTGCCACCGAGAGCTTTAATAAGTATACTTCATTTTGCTTATTACATTTATTAGGTTTCGTGGTCCGCTTGACCAAATAAATTCTTTTCAATTAATTAATCTCTAATTAAGGTTTTGGTTGAGATAAAAAAGTCCGAGTGGATTGAAGTCACGATAGCTCAAGTGGTAGAGCAGCGGCGTATTTAGTCGAAGGTCGTGGGTTCGAATCCCACTTGTGACACTGACTTTTTTATCTCAACCAAAACCTTAATTAAAGATTAATTAATTGAAAAGAATTTATTTGGTCAAGCGGACCACGAAACCTAATAAATTATTATTTATTTTATAAAATATCATAAACATATTGCAATAGGATAAAAAATTAATCAATTGTTTTTGTTTCTTATTAACAGCTGGCGTTAAATTAAATTAGATTCGGGCCATTTTTTCCTTGACCACTGAAAGTAATAAAAATAAAATAATAGTTTACTAGTTAACTACCTAATTTGAATTTTTATTTAAGCTATTTAATTAACTATTTTCTTGGGTTACATTACTATCACTTTCTGGTAACAAGTGGAGATTAATATAAATAATATTAATAATATACATAATTTTAAGGACTTTTGCTTTATACCGTGATTTCTCTGTAATTTTAAAAGCAATCTTGGCATATTTGTAACGAAAAATTAAGAAACGCCTACGATTTCATTTTATTATAAAAAAGAAATTAATTTGATCTTTTAAACGAAAGAAATTAGGTTTGAAAGTACCGTATTTGTGAAAAAATCCGGATTAAAAATGGGATTTTTCAAATTACGATAACATTTTAAATACTGCTTGGATTTGAGCCAAACTGTTTTTAAAAGTTACAGGAAGAATCCTGTTTAACACGTACCAAAAATGTGAAAATCCAATATTGAGGCTTGGAGGGAGTGAAGTTAAACACGTCGAGCTGGTTGTGCAAGAGAAAACGCAAAACGGGCAAAAATTTTGATCGAATTTTTTACTTTCATGGCCTAAAACTCTGCGACCCCCAGTCGATTTGGCTGAAAAATAACCCATAGGATTCTTTACCACCCTGCCAAATTCATTGCAATGCGATCAAAAATGCGGCCGCTAGGGAGCGCTAGATTTTTGAAAGAAATCTACCTAAAATTAAACATCAAGTTACAGGTTTGTTGAAATCAAATCGAGTGTCGAAGTATCGAACCGGGGAAAAACAAAGCAAAAGCGTGACCAGTTAAAAGGAAACAGATTTAATTTAGGGAAGTTTTATCAGAGGTAACAGATCAAGGTTTTTATAATTTATAAACTAAGACTATTACGTATAGCACATAAAATCTTCACTTGGCTACTGGGGGGTGGTAATTTCCCTTTTGGGACCTGCGATGGACGAAAGTTGCTAGATGACAAGGATGTCTTATGAATTAATGTAAGAATAAATGGAATAAAACATGATAGTGAATTATTATTTAATAGAATGGGGTGTGAATGAATGGGCGATTTTTATAGACAATGAAACCTGAACAAATGAAGAATGGACTTGAATGATCGAAACTGAAAAGTTTTCAAGGATTGTCTGAAATTTGAGCCAGCGTAGTAAATAAACGTAAAGTTGAAACATTTTGAAATTTTGCCGTATTGTAAAAACCTTTTAGACAAATGACGTATGGAAGCTGCTAGGTTGCCAAGGCGACGTCTACGAATGACCAGGTGGTTCTCCGAGTAATTTTAATTGCTTGTATTAACTCAAAACGGTTCTAGTCGGATCCGAGGGGAAAAATGTAAACATGGAAGTGGATTATCGGAGTGTCGGTGGGAGGGGGTGTGCGGTTTATCATGTTGACTAATGTATAGATTTGGCGGAATATAATACCGGCGTTGGAGGCGGTGTGTAATTTACGAGGCCCCATGTGCTCTCTCTCCTGTCAACCTCTGATATACTGCTTCTCTCTCTTACCCGCTAATCAACCTACAGAACCTACTGCATCCCCCATCACCTCGATACTGTATTAAAACGGACATCAACCCTTATACAACATTCGGCAATTTATACGAGCTAGGTTGACTTGCAAACTTCTATCATGCCTAGCAATAAAATGTGTACCTACATAGACACATATATATATATATAAACAAAAAACAAACCAGAAATGGGTAGTATTTAGCAGTCGTGGGTAACTATTTTTTCAACTCAACCGTACATTGCATAAAAAATAATAAATCAATTAATTTAATTACCCTTGTTAATAAGATCAACTGAAATTGGATATATTAATACTTTAGTGTTAAATCTGACAAGCGTTAAAACGCTAAGCACAATTTTAACTGTAGTAAACGAAAATCAAAATCTACTAATAAAAAATGAATTATAGAAGAAAATAACAAATTTGTGTTCAACTATCAAAAAACATTATTTATTCGAATGTTTACAATTTAATTTGGTAGAAAAACGCATACAACAATTGGCTATTTTAACGATTTTGTTAGTTCTTTATAGAATAAGATACAGTTTAACAAATTTATAGTGCATAAGCGAGGCAGTATACGGGAGAAAGAGAGGGGGAGAGAGAGAGAAAGAAAGAAAGTCAAAAGGAAGTGATTGAAGATGAGTGGCAAAAGAAATTGTTAGAATGACAAAACAAACCATAAGAATTGAATGCGAAATAGAGCCAGCGAACAAGAGAAAAATAGAGATAAAAGCTATAGATAGCCAAATAGAGAAAGAGGAAAACGAGAGAAGTCTAAAGGAGATGGGAGAGGAAGGAAAGAGATAGAGACAGAGAGAGTGAGAAAGAGATAGAGAGAGAAAGAGAGAACGAGAAAGCGAGGGAAAGAGAGAGAAAAAGAATGACAAAAGGAAGTGATGGAAGATGAATGGCAAAAGAGATTTTTACATTGCAAAAACAAAAAATAAGAATTGAATGAGAAAGAGAGTCAGCGAACAAGAGAAAGAGGGAGATAAAAAAGATTGATAGCCAAATAGAGAGAAGGGAAAAGGAGAGATGGATAGAGGGGAAGTGGAGAGAGAAGGAGAAAGAAAAGAGAGAGAGAGAAAAAGAGGAGAGAGAGAGACAGAGAGAGAGAAAGACAAAAGGAAGTGATTGAAGATGAATGGCAAAAGATATTGTTAGAATGCCAAAAAAACATAAGAATTCGATGCGAAATAGAGCCAGCAAACAAGAGAAAAGTAGAGAAAAAACGATAGATAGCCAAATAGAGAAAGGCAAAAAAGAGAGATGGCTAGAGGAGATGGGAGAGGAAGAAAAGAGAGAGAGAAAGAGAAAGAGAGAGAGAAACAGAGAGAGTGAGAGAGAGAGAGAGAGAGAGAGAGAGAGAGGGAAAATAGAATAAATAAAAAAGAAAGGCAAAAGGAAGTGATTGAAAATGAGAGGCTAAAAAGGCTATTCAAACTTTCGAATGAAAATATCAAAAATAAGAATTGAATGTGAAGTCAGCGAACCAGAAAAAGATGGAGATAGCCAAATAAAGAGAGGGAAAAAGGGAGATGCGATCTCTCTGATGGATAGAGGAGAGGGGGAGAGATAGATAGATAGATAGAGAGAGAGAGAGAGAGGAATTAAGAAAAAAGGAAGCGATTGAAAGATGAGTGACAAAAAAATTGCTAGAAAGCCAAAACAAAGATTAAGAATTGAACGCGAAAGAGTGCCAGAAAACAAGGTAAAGGTAAAAATTAAAAAACAATAGATGCCCAAATAGAGAAGGAGAGATGTAGAGAGAAGAGAAGAATGGACGAGAGGTAGAAAAAAGAGAAATAGAGATAGAGAAAGACAGGGAAAAAGAGACATTATTTGTTCATGTGCTCTTGAGGATAGAGATGGTAGGAAAATGATGTGTGTGTTTAAAAGAGAAAATGAGAGAGAGAAAGAAAGAAAGAGAGAGAGGGAGAAATGAGAGAGAGTGAGAGAGTGTACAGAGGATTAAATCATGTAATATACCAATTACTTAACAGAAAATTTGTTAGGGTTCTTTCTGTTTTACTAATGTTAACTCTGCGTATGTTTGTGTTTATTTTTTCCTGACTGGAGCCTCTTTTTCTACTAACACTCATATTGATAATCGATAATTTTTTACACTGATATCCGGACAAATCAATACAGTCAACAAACACGAAGAAAGTCTTCGCTAAATGGCGACACCAATTCCTAAATATTGATAGTAAAGATTCTTTTCGAAGTAATCTCTGTTTTCAAGGTTCTTAACAATTTCAAATTCATTCACTTATCAGATGTTGGTATGCTCAGTACCGTATCGACGTCGGTAAATATTCACGGGCGCTGAGCACTTCTTCTTCTTCTACTTCTTCTTCTTCTTCTTCTACTTCTTCTTCTACTTCTTCTTTTTCTTCTACTTCTTCTTCTTTTACTTCTTCTTCTTATTCTTCTTCTTCTACTTCTTGTTCTTCTTCTACTTCTTGTTCTTCTTCTACTTCTACTACTTCTTCTTCTTCTTCTTCTACTTCTTTTTCTTCTTCTTCTACTTCTTCTTCTTCTCCTTCTTCTTCTACTTCTTCTTCTCCTTCTCCTTCTTCTTTGTAAGTTCTTTTTATATGGCTTTCGCCTTGAGACTAGGACCATAGCTGCTCCACCTCTTTAGCGTTATATATTCTGTTTATCAAGTCATAAACAATAGTGGAACCTTGTTTTTCTTCATAGCTTTAATTCCGTCAAGTGCCATCACCGATTTAAAATCCGTTCTCCATACCAAATCTTAGAAATTTCCAATAAAACATATTTCTATTGTTGATTTATCTTTGGGCTACGAACGGTGTGTCCCTTTTTTGGTTAAATTTTCAATATTGTTTCCACATCGGGCAATCTATCCGAGACCAAAGATGGAAAAATATTTTAAATATAACGATCAAATTGCAGGTTAACCATTCAGCGGACCACAGGGGGATATCTCTCGATTAATAATAAGCTTGAACTATTTATAACTAGATAATATATTCTTTATTAAGGAATAATAAAAAAATATACATATTTCACATTAGCCTTCCCTTGAACTTTTACTAATTGTAATTGGTGTAAAATGTCAATAAAGAAAATCGTAGTTATTTTTATTATATAAGAAAGGAGAAACTAGTTAAACAAATTGCTTTTGTAATTATTGATCGAAAAGGTCATTAGATGGTAATTACGTTATTAAAAGTAAACATGAAACATTTCACTTCTTCCATTTATGACATGGCTTGTACCGAAAGAATGCAAAAAAAGTGTCTCTGGGCACAGAGAAATTAATCGGCTCTTCAAGGAGCAAACTAGCCCGTGACAAATGTTCGTCCTTGTAATGAAGGTGCAAAGGCCCTGCATTCCTGTCAAATTGCCGCCCACGAGGAAATGCCGGATTCACTCCGCACACTCTTTGACAATCGACAGCCCTTTGTGGTAATTGTGGAGCTGGAAGGTCGGCGCCACGGTGAGCTGCTCATGAGGTATCTAAAACAGGCCGGAATCCAAAACATCCGCCTTGTCCATGCCGGTCAAGAATGGTAATTTGCCCTGGTCCGTTTAGGGAGTTTGTCACGGTGCCACACGAACACCGTGAACTGCCACTTTAAATATATCGAAACGGTAACTACAGCAGAATCTTTCATCTGAATCTTGACTTTAGAAACGAAATTTCTTTTACATAGACTACTAGTGACTAAGTTTAGGCAACTTTGTCCAAAATGTATACAAAAAGAAACGTATTTCTTTCCAGAAGGAAATAACCTTAACTTACTTGTTCGAGAGCATTCTATTGAGTTTATAATTTTGATTTTTTAGTGTGAAAAAGAGAAAGAGAATGAAGTGATTGCCAGAAGAGAACCGAATAAATGTTAAATTAGAGTGCAAAAAGGAATAATTGAATGAGATATTAATATCAATTTTTTTCTTTTTCTGGTTTCCTAATAGCAGAGCTCATATCAATCACCGGGGTAACGGTGTTAGAGAACATATTTAAAGATGTAGATAAAGAGATCAGTAAATGAGTAGAGTGTAAAGAAAGAAATAGAGAGAGAGAGAGAGAGAGAGAGAGAGAGAGAGAGAGAGTGAAAAAAGAAATACGAAAGGAAGTGATTTAAAGTTGAGTGAATGAGATTGTTAGAATGCAAAAAAAAAATTGAATGCCAAGGAGAGTTAGAGAACAAGAGGAAGATAGAGGGGAATAACGATAGGCAACCAATTAAGAAGAAGGAATGAAGAGAGATGGATAGAGGAGAGAGAAAGTGAGAGGGAGAGAGAAGGATGGAAAAAGAGAAATGTGAGAAATATAAATATAGATATATATCCAGAGAGAGAGAGAGAGAGAGAGAGAGAGAGAGAGAGAGAGATAGTAAGAATAAAGGGAGTGAGAGATAAAAGAGAGAAGAGAAAGAGGAATAAAAAAATAGATAGCAATAAAAAAGGGGTGAGAAAGAGAATTCGTTTGTTTATGTGTTTTTGTGGATAGAGCAATGAGAGAAATGCGCGCGCGTGTGTGTGTAAGAAAGAGAGGGGGTGAGAAAGAGAGAAAGTGAGAGAGAGAGAGAGAGAGAGTGAGAGAGAGAGAGAGAATAAAGGGAATTAATGAAAAATGAGTGACCAATTGCTAGAGAGCAAAAACGCTCTCTACGCGCAAAAAAAATGCAAAAAAGGCAAAATAGAGTCAGCGAATGTTGAAAGTTGAGTGAATGAGATTGTTAGAATGCACAAAAAAAAAGAAGAATTGAATGCGAAAGAGAGTCAGAGAACAAGAGAAAGATATAGGTAAAACGATAGGCTCCCAATTAGGAAGAAGGAAATGGGAGAGATGAATAGAGGAGAGTGAAAGGGACAAAGAGAGAGAGAGAGAAAGAGAGAGAGAGCAACGGAGAAATGTGAAATATATATATATAGTGAGAGAAAGAAAGTAAGATTAAAGGGAGCGAGAGATAAAAGAGACAAGAGAAAGAGGGATAAAAAAAATAAATAGCAATAAAAAAGGGGTGAGAAAGACTGTTTGTTTATGTGTTTCTGTGGATAGAGCAATGAGAGAAATGCGCGCGCGTGTGTGTGTAAGAGAGAGATAGGGGATTGAAAGAGAGAGAGAGTGAGGAAGAGAGAGACATATAGAGGAGAGTGAGAAATAATGAGAGATAGACAAAGATATAGAAAGAGAGAGAGTGGAAAAGGGTGAAGACCGATAGTGTGAAAGAGTTCGAGAACGAAAAAATAAAGTGCTAATAATAAAGAAACAAGTACAATAAAAAGCCATAGAAATAGAAAAAGTAAAATAAAACTACACTACAATAAATAACCTTAAAATAATTTGCCCTAGGTTTTTCAAGGCGATGTATTTACAGACATACAAATCACAGAGTTCAGGGAAAAATCACTTGAATAGAATGATGAAGGTTTTTGAGCTTTGAGTTTGATCAAAATAAAATTTAAAGCCAACCAGCTTCTCCCTCGAACAAAGTACCTTTGTTTCCAAATTTCCAGCCTAATCCCCATCATTTCTCAAGTTTTAGGTAAAATGGCTCTCATTTATTTATAGAGTCGAACTCCGCCCCCCTTGTCGAACTAAATCAGGAATGGAGCCTGGTAATTATCGTGAGTGCGTCTGGTTTCAACAAGGAAACCTTTGTACCGGGGAAATATCCGGTTTTGAAACTCCAGGAGACAAATCCTTGTACAAAAAAAATCGATACTTAAATGACCTAAACTTCCTTGAATTTTTTGAACTTTCACAAACACAAATTGATTTTCAATGTTAAAAATTGTATGAAACCGATATTTTCACGAAATTATGTTAAACTAAACCTACTTTTACCCCTGGACATGATTGGATATGATACGTTCAATAAGCATTTTGAAGTTTATGATTTCATATGTCTGGAAAACAAGCTTTGTTAAACCTAGATTTAAAAATGGTTACAAATCAGATTATTCGAGTCAATTATCTATGATAAGATTTATCCTCTTCACAATGAAATCATTATTCTTGAAAAACATGAATTTATAAAACATAAAAAATAAATATTCGGAGATCGTGAGATGCGGTCTGGTGTGACGTAGGTTGTAGAAAAACATTTTCTTTATCATGCCAACGTTTCGATCTTTATTGAGATTATCTTCAGGGCTCAAGTGTTTGTTTTCTTCATAATTGTGTCAATCTTATGTGCCGACGGGCACTCTACACGACAGACAAGGAAAACAAACACTTTGAGCCCTGAAGATGATCTCAATAAAGATCGAAACGTTGGCACGATAAAGAAAATGTTTTTTTTTCTAAAACCTACGTCACACAAGACCGCATCTCACGATTTACGAATAATCATAACTAACGGTCACTGAACATCACATATAAAAAATAAATCAATTTCTTCTAATTTCCTTTCAAAAATATATACTTGAATCTTTCAACAAATATCGCTTTATTCTATATTTACTTACTTTTCTAAATGTTTTAACGCTGTTAAAATTAATATTATGGAAATCTGTTGGCATGGTTAAAGTAACAGGTATAAAATTGTTGACAACAATTTGACCAATGCCAATTTTTCAAAATTCATGCTTCTTCAGGTGTACCTCAAGGACCACTTTATTCACTTTTGATTCTTCTCTTTGTTAACGACATTGCAACTGCTTTTTTATACTAAATTTTTACTCTCTTGGAGATCTTAAACTATTCTAAAAAAATCTTAAAGGCCATTAAATCAAGTCAAAAAAGTTCTTTAGGACAACCTTAGCTTCTCTTCACATACGGTGTTTTTTGAATAATTTTTCGTTTATTATCTCTAAATGCAGTATTTTTGAGAATTACCAGCTCTACCGACCAAAACTTTATCTACTCTACTAATAATGAAATTTTGTTTAAGATGATATAATTATTTGATTAATTATACTTCAGATACTATACATATATAAAATTTTTTCTAAAGTTCTAAAACCAATTGGGTTTTTAATTCCCTATTCAAAATCTCTTAAAAATATAAAAAATTGACTTTTATAGACTTATATGTGTCGTACATAGTATCGATGTCCACTGGATAAACAATTATAAATTAACACTGAGGATGACTCATGGCATATGGTCGAAAATTTTATTAAAAAGTAAAATTCCATGCTGACGTATGTGTCTACTAAACTATAATATAAATAATTAAGTTTTCAAATAAACAAAAAAAATTATTATTAAAAAATATATTATGTAGGTATGTACGTTATATACTTTCAATATTTTATTCATTTTTTGTATAAGTTTATAGTTTATAAATATATATGTATGTTATTTTAGTAAATTAGGCTATCTGCCTGCTATACTTGGGTTTCTTTCGAAAACGTTTTATTAAAAAATAAAATTCCATGCTGCAATGTATGTTTAATATCTTACAATACAATTAATTAAGTTTTAAAATAAACAGCAAGAAAATAATTATTTTAAAAAATATGCCATGTATATGTGTTCAATATTGTAATTATTTTCTGTATAATTTTATGTTATGTATTTTAATAAATTAGTCCTGCTATGCTGTACTATGCTGGGTTCTTTCACATGAAATATTATTTATCGGAACCACCCGATTAAAAAGTACTTACGTATTTCAAAGAATAGATTATACATTAGAAAACACCCATTTGCCAGGTTTTATTTAACACAATTTAGCCAGTATTTTTACACATCAATGAATTTTATTTGTGAATCTAGTAGTCGTCAAAAATTTCAAAATTATTCAAAATAACCGCACAAAGAATTTGATTTTTTATGCCTGTAATTATTTTTTGACTTGTTTATTATAAACAATAGTCATTTTATTATAAAATGTTGGTCGATTCATTTTCTGTAGAATCAGTTGTTTTTTGTGCTGAAATCCTCTGACCGACTCGGATGGATAGGCTAAACCAGAAGTTTTTATAAAAATTTTCATACAATAGCTTTGAAGATCATAATTAAATCATTTGTACATAACTGATGAATTTTCATTAATGATATGTTAAATAAAAATGGTAAACATATTTTAAAAAAAACTTTTTTTTTTGGCGTTATGAACTATGCATATTAGCCATGTGACAATTCATATATTTGTGTTCAAATTTGGGGGGGGGGTTATTGTGAAAAAAGGGCCAGAGGCGACGGTGGGAATCGAACCCACAACCGTAAAAAAAACTTAATTTATATACAACTGTTTTTTGTTTATTTAGGACGTTGGTACGAAAAGATCAAACCGTTCGATTTGTTTTGAAAGGCAGTAAGCAAACGGTAATAGTGGTTAACCATTAAAAATATCCTTTAAAGAAATCGTTCGGTCGATAAAACGTGAAAATGTCGTTGTTCCGGTTTTGTGACTAGATTGAAAACAGGAGACACCTGGTTGAATAGAATTGGAATCATTGTTCATGACCGGATCTACTAGCGAAATTACTTTAATAATTCCAGGTGCACCTCCAGCGGTTTGTTCTATATAATTAAATTTACTTATAACAACGTGGGGAAAAGCTTGATACTCGTGTATTGGAAATGATGCCGGTGTCCTTCCTCCGGAACTTTTCAGGGAAGAGGCAATTCTTAGGTTTGTTGCTAGACTATGGTCTAAGCCTTTCCATCTTCTATTTCCTTCAGTTTTCCGTAACCCTTACCAAGATATGTATTCGTTCCTAAGAACCAGGACGAGACCGGAGGAATCCGCGGTACTGAAATGTTGAAATTAGGAGGGAATATCTTGCCGGCGGTTGAAGGTTTTAAATTGCTAGATATTCCACCGTGGTCATTACCTACTGCCACAATTATCGAAGATCTGGCCTTATTGAACAAAAGAGAAAATGTTCTCTGATGATCAAGGCAGAATTCTTGCGAATTTTAAATAACTATCCCAATTATAAAGTTTTTTATACCGATGGGTCTAAAAATGAAATTGGTGAAGGGTGTGGGATATTTGCTGATGGGTATAACCTCAGCTGGTCTCTATCGAATGAGGCTAGCGTATACACAGCTGAACTTTATGCAATCAGAAGATCATTGAGGATTATAAAGGAATCGCAAGGAATTTGTAATACCATTATTTGCTCTGATTCGAAAAGTGGTCTCGAAGCAATCAAAGATAATTTGTCGGTTGACCCATACATCTTAGAAATACGCAAATATCTCTATGAAATCAGAACTCTTAACAAACATGTGGATTTCGTTTGGGTTACTAGTCATATCGGCATTTCTGGAAATGAAAAAGCTGATCAACAGGCAAGGAACGCTGCAAACCGTCCACAAAGAACAGATCAATTTCCTCTCTGCCCAGATGATATAGTCGTTTATGTTAAAAACATTATCAAACGAAAGTGGGCGGCAAAATGGAATGTCTGTAGAGATAGTATGAAAGGAATTGAGCTAGTTGTACATAAATGGCCAACTGAGGAACTTGAGAGAAAAGAACTTGTGGTTCTCTCTAGATTGCGAATAGGTTACATCAGGCTAATCCGTAATAGGCTTTTAATTCCACCTTCCAACTTGTCCTCGATGTATGCGAAGTGGAGTACGTGTTCTGACAGTAAAACATATTTTGGTCGACTGTCCCACTTTGCAACCCTTTAGGCAAGGCTCAACCTTTCGAGTGATATACAGGAGTTACTGGGTCCCCAGTGTTTCTTTCGAAGAGCACTTTTCAGCTTTCTCAAATTTATTGGAATTTATAATGAAATATAGGCCTTTTTCCAAAATGTTATACCATTCAACGTTTGCCTTTTAATGTTTGAATGAAAGTTGTGCGTGCAAAATTTCTTTTTTTTCAGAAATTTTTGAGGCTGCCGGAGCGGAAAAATGAAATAGAAGAAAATCCAAATTGCGGGGTAATAAACTGCAAGGCCCAAAATTGCAATTTAAATAAGAAAGATAGCTCCCTCAAAGAAAAAAAAAAGATAAAGAAAAAGAAGTGTTATTGCGTTTTGTTTCTTATTATTGTTATGTAGAATTAGTTTATTTACCATATTTGAATGGAAGAATAAAATGATAAGGATGAGCCTATGCTCATGCTTGGACTGTTGCTAGTCTGACTCCATTATTATTATTATTATTAGCCATACAAGCCTATGGGAAATGTTTAAATTATGGAAAAAAAGAAATAAATTTCATATGTAATTTAAATTGGGATTTTTGCATACATTTGGCCTTCCAAATTAAGAATTTTAAAAGGATAAATTAAATCTTGGATGGCAATAGGATAAATTAGTTTACGAGTGAATGTTTGGAGTCAGAGCTTTATAGCACTCAGAAGGGGTGTAGCTAAACTAAGATAGAAGGTTTGGGATGTTAGGACGTGAAATGACCTTAGCCGTTAAAACGCCCTTAAAAATTAATAATAATGATAATTATAATAATAATAGATTTTATTTGCAAGAATGTACATTTTACAAGAATTTACAAAAAAAAATTAACAATACATGTAGGATGTGGAAAAAAGTGAATTTATACAATGCAAAAAAAATATTTTTATATTCAATCAAAGTATAAACATAAAACAGCAATATCTCACTGGTACTCTCAACACGACACGCAAGAATGGCACACTTACGCAGAAAACAAATATTTTGAGTGAATATAAAAAATATATTTTTTTTGCATTGTATAAATTCACTTTTTTCCACATCCTACATGTATTTGTTAAATTTAAACAATGTCTGTAAATTCCAGGCCCTGAAGATGATCTCAATAAAGATCAAAATGTTGGCACAATAAAGAAAATGTTTTTCTGAAACCTACATCACACCAGACCGCATCTCACGATTTCTGAATAATTAAATAAGAGTTATATTTCATTACGGAGGATACATTTACGAAAACGCGCCAACGTCAAGCCTAAAAACTCTACATATGATTTAAATGCTGAGGCAATGCATCGGAACTCCACCCAAATCGATGTTCTCTTAACCGAAACATGGGAACTTTTGTTTAGACCTCAGGAGACAATTTTCGTGCGACATGTTTACCCTAAAAGCAATTGCATCTAACCAGGTGCTGTATAAGAAAATATGTCATTCGTGGGTTCATACACTAACAGAGAAATATTGGGATAAAAAGAATCCTCTAAAGTTTCCTGAAAAAAAAAATTGGAAAATTCAGAAAGATTGTGGATGCCCCTTTTTTTTCTTAGCATGTTAATTTTTCCAACAGGCCGACTGGTAGAACCAAAAATAAAGCTATAACCTTAAAGGCTTGTTGTTGTTTGTTATGGTTTTGATTTGTGTTAAAAGGACCACGAAAACTAGTGAATTTAATAAGTTAAAATTAATGAAAAAAATGAAGTATACTTCACTAAAGCTCTCCGCGGCCATTTCATTTGTCGCCGAAAATCAAATAGATTACACGACATTTGAAAAATGGCAAAAAGGAGGGAAAATTCAAAGGTGGGGTTGAGATGGGAAGTTAGTGTCCGAGAAGATCGAAGTCATGATAGCTCAAGTCGTAAAGCAGCGGCGTATCTAGCCGAAGATCGTGGGTTCGAATCCCGCTCGTGACACTGACTTTTTTATCTCAACTAAAAACCTTAATTAATCGAAAGACTTTAATTATAATACAATTCTTGCATCAAAAAACATAAGCGAGTACGAGGCGCTCCAAAAATTTCTAAAATAAGTAAAAAAGGAGGTTTAAAGTAATTTTCAAGAAGATAAAACCATAAACTTTCATGGCTATGGTCTACAAATTAGTGAAAAAAAATGCGGTGTTTAAAGAAAAAAATTTTCAATATAGGAAATAAAACAGTGATTAACATTTGCAGACTTGACGATGAGGTGACCATAAATATGATTTACCCAACGGTATAACTGTAAAAGCAATAAATCTGATTGTTTGTAGCTTTTTATTTTTTTAGATAGGTTTAAACTTTGCTAAGCAATAAATGTTTTTTTTTTTTTAAAGGAATAGAAATTCAGCTGGTAAAATCAATTAAATTCCCGTTCCTCTACATGATGAATGAACATATTTAATGTCTCGGGGGACATTTAAAGATTTGAAGGAAAAGAAAAATATTTCGATATGGAGATATTTTGTAACATAAAAGAAATGCAGGACCGGAGGAACACGGATCAATTACAATGTTAATTTTTGTTCTGTCACGAATGGACTTGCGTGACCTTTCCATCGCCCTCGAACTGATCAATCACTTTTCACCCAGCCGATTGAGAAATGTTAACACTTTCATAATGATGATGTGCCTATATGCATTGTGCAATCGCCGTCCAAACTTCGGGTTTAGTCTTAAGCGCATACAGTCGGAATCGTTGAAAATAAAGTTAACGCCTGCTTAGCATGTGCAACGTCTAATTTCGGCCTAAGTGTCACAGAGGTCAGGTAGCATCCTACACATATTTACGTTTCACGTGTTTCCACCGCGCCTGCCACTAATGGCTTGATACCCCTCCGGAACTTCCTCGCCAGATTGTGGGAACTCGTAGAGTTTATACTTTTTTCTTCAAATTCCCCGTTCCGGGGAGGAAGTCGTCTCTCGGGACGCTCGGAGTTTTACTGGGCCATATCAAGCGACAGGGTGAAAAAAAAATCTCCTCAAGCCTAATAACCAGGGAAATACACTGGAATATGGAAACCTTCTTAATGTTTAGGGACATTTAAACTGTCTGCAACGCGATGCGAATTATATAGGGATAGTAGATACACAAATGGCTAAAAAAGGATGAAACTGAGTTGCGATGCGCGCACTGGGGTTGCTGTAATCTCAAATTATTTTGTGCTTCATCCAATACGGACGAGATTTCTCCATAAAAGGACGTTGAAACAATATTCATTTATATCTGTTAAGACCAGGATCCCGACATTTTGAAAATCTCTCTATAATTCAATTATAAAGATTATTAACCATACAAAAACCACCTAGAAATAAATAATTGTGATAGACAATCTCTAGTAAATAAGTTTATGTGAGACTTCCTTGCCTGACTATTCCGCCAACATGGATTTCATCCATTTGGCAATTGTTCTTTTTTTGTGGCCATTTGATTGTATAGAAATGTTCCTGGATCTAAGAGTGTTATGGACTTACCATATTTTTGCATAGCACCCTTTATTAACAATCTATCGCATAGAAATCTGTTTTTCTTTCAGCATCGCATCGCGGCCAGTATAAACAACGTGAAAAACTGCGAAGAGATGAAAAACCGGAAAAAGAAATGATTGAGCTTGAATGAACGACATGAGCTTGAAGCGGAATAGAAAATAATGAAAGAAAGATTAAAAAAACAAGTATTAATAGATTTGTTCTACACTACAAAACAGAATATGGACTAAATTCACCCCTACCGAGGATAGTGAGATTGCTGAATTATTATTTTAATAAATAGATGTATTTCGCGATTCCTTGAATTCAGTTAAAGTTAAATTAAAATGTTTACTTGCCTTGAATCATTAAGCCTTGTGTTTTTGTTATTATTGCTTAATTGTTCATTTGTTCTTTTTGTTATTATGTGTCTTTTTTGACTATTCCTCTTGTAGATTCTTTCTGTTGGAGTTATAATAAATAAATAAATAAATTAATTAATGACAAAATCAGAGAGAGAGAGAGAGAGAGAGAGAGAGAGAGAGAGAGAAAGACAGAGGAGGTGAGAGAGAGAGAGAAAAAGACAGAGGAGGTGAGAGAGAGAGAGAAAAAGACAGAGGAGGTGAGAGAGAGAGAGAAAAAAAGACAGAGGAGGTGAGAGAGAGAGAGAGAGAGAGAGAGAGAGAGAGAGAGAGAGATTTGATTTGATTAGATATACGATTTATGTTTACAAATCTCACAGAATTAGGACAATTTGACCTTTCTTATACTCGGATATTTTACAATTTCAACTTACTTTACTTCTAGATGATCATTTGTATATAATAAAAAAAAACACGAAATTCAAGTTGAAAGTGTAACAATAATAATAATTAAATAAAAATTTAGGATCATATAACTGTAACAAATCAATAAAGAAAGAAATTATATAAATACAAAATTTACTAGAAATGTTAGATTACATAGATGTAAAATTAAATCTCAATCATCTCATTACAAATAATTAAAAATAATGTAATAAATCTATTAATAAATCAAACCTTAAAGGAACTTAGAAATTTGTGCAAAATAACATACAATACACTATAACAGTTTGAAAGATATAATGAATTCAATTGATGAGAAGGAGAGAGAGAGAGAGAGAGAGAGAGAGAGAGAGAGAGAGAGAGAGAGAGACAGAGAGAGAGAGAGAGAGAGAGAGAGAATGAGATGGAAATAAAGCAATAGAAAGATAGATAGATAGAGAGAAAGAAAGTGAGAGAGAAATAAAGAAGTAGATCNAAATGTTTACTTGCCTTGAATCATTAAGCCTTGTGTTTTTGTTATTATTGCTTAATTGTTCATTTGTTCTTTTTGTTATTATGTGTCTTTTTTGACTATTCCTCTTGTAGATTCTTTCTGTTGGAGTTATAATAAATAAATAAATAAATTAATTAATGACAAAATCAGAGAGAGAGAGAGAGAGAGAGAGAGAGAGAGAGAGAGAAAGACAGAGGAGGTGAGAGAGAGAGAGAAAAAGACAGAGGAGGTGAGAGAGAGAGAGAAAAAGACAGAGGAGGTGAGAGAGAGAGAGAAAAAAAGACAGAGGAGGTGAGAGAGAGAGAGAGAGAGAGAGAGAGAGAGAGAGAGAGAGATTTGATTTGATTAGATATACGATTTATGTTTACAAATCTCACAGAATTAGGACAATTTGACCTTTCTTATACTCGGATATTTTACAATTTCAACTTACTTTACTTCTAGATGATCATTTGTATATAATAAAAAAAAACACGAAATTCAAGTTGAAAGTGTAACAATAATAATAATTAAATAAAAATTTAGGATCATATAACTGTAACAAATCAATAAAGAAAGAAATTATATAAATACAAAATTTACTAGAAATGTTAGATTACATAGATGTAAAATTAAATCTCAATCATCTCATTACAAATAATTAAAAATAATGTAATAAATCTATTAATAAATCAAACCTTAAAGGAACTTAGAAATTTGTGCAAAATAACATACAATACACTATAACAGTTTGAAAGATATAATGAATTCAATTGATGAGAAGGAGAGAGAGAGAGAGAGAGAGAGAGAGAGAGAGAGAGAGAGAGAGAGAGAGAGAGAGAGAGAGAGAGAGAGAATGAGATGGAAATAAAGCAATAGAAAGATAGATAGATAGAGAGAAAGAAAGTGAGAGAGAAATAAAGAAGTAGATCTATCTTTCTATCTATCTGCCTGAATCAATTTTTATTTTCTTATGAAAGCTTTCGGTACAACATTCGTCGGCCCATTGTCAATCTTTTGACATATATGGGGGTTTTCATAAGAAAATAAAAACGGGTGTAAGAGTTCAAGGAAAATAATGGAGTATTTATCAAAACCCTCTCCACAACTTCCTGCGGAACACATACAATAATAAAATGTGCAGAATGAGGGAGAAAGAAATGTAAAGAGCGAAAAGATGAAAATTCACAAAGAGAAAACGAGAAAAAAGAGGGGATTTTTTCAAAATTTAAGGAAAATGCAGCGCAAATAGCGAATTGAATTCTACATAAAAAATCTCTTTGATTTCACATAGATCAAATTTATTATACAGTCAAAACAAATGCAAAAAATACGGATCATTTAGACTTAAAATATTGAAATAATTATACGTGCAAGATCTTTATGTAGCTTATATTTTCTTTCTTGTTTACATTCTTTGGATCATCTTAACAATGATTGACTTATTTTCAAAGACCCCCGTTATTTATAAGAATACAATAGAACTTTTAAGACTTTTTACAAAGCTCCTACCAAAGTCCCATCCTCTTTCTGCCCGAAAAAAGGAAAAAAATCGCCTGTTCAGTACGGATCGCGGAAATAATTTGTGAAGGCTGATTGAGTGACATGCAAACAGAGGGAAGACCCCTATGGGGAGGAAATGAAGGCGGATCCCATTACCGTGCCTAGATGAGGCCTTCGCATCGGAATAACACTCGGTCTGATGTTTAACCCCGGCCTCCTGCTTATTTGCACAACGCTTTTGCCATCTCGAACCGCATCTTCTTCCTACTCAGTATCAAGTTACATTGGATTACCCCAGTTCTTTGTGGAAGAAACTAGTCAGGGATGAAGAAATGATCCTTTTACATTTTCTCGTTGATTTATGTTGACTTCTCGTATCTAGCAACGTTGGAAAAAAATGCATACAATAAAAATTCATCACATACAACACAGACGTATCATAAAAGATCAATAGTAAGAAATAGAAAAAGGGCAAAGAAAAAGAGAGAGAGAAAGGGAGAGCAAGAGCTATATATGTATAAACTGTCCAATATTGTAATCAAATATTTGTAATTTATTCTTATTTTATTAATTTTAATTTATTTAACCGATAATTCTTATAAAAAGGGTCACCACTGGGTGATTCTGAAGAGTTACACATTTTGTATTATTTTTTCCCCATTTGTATATGTCAAGAATTTTACGTATAGTATAAAAAATATGGTTTTAAAAAGAAAAAAAGGATTAACAAGGCAAATAGTGAGAAACAGGGAACAAACATAAAAGTACACATATAAGTACACATACGAATAAATATAAATATATATCTCGTAAAACTACGTAAAAAAAACGTTAGCTAAATTTTAATCTATCAATAAGTGATTTTCCGGTGTTTTAGTAAATTTTCTTTCAAATATCATCATTAAATATTTGTTATTAAAATTTATGAACTTCTTATCTCGTTGAATTTGTTTTATATGAAGATATTTATGTTGTTATTAATATAACTATAAAACCCTTACAGTTTTAAATAAATAACAATATTTGAGTGTCCTGTTTCTGGCTTTGGGTGTAGATGAAATCATACAAGTGCGTAAATTATTGAAGCATGTTTGACAGATATTAATCATTATCAAGTTGTCTCAGTTTGTCTTGAGATTTCTGGGTTCAGTGAAGGCAGGCCTTGTTTTAAACAATGCTTCTCCTCAAAACAGGACGTTTTAGTGAAATAAATGTTAAGGACGAGATTATCGTCGGAGGATCTTCCGGGATGAAGAAGAAAATCACACATGCGCCGTGATTTCCACCCGTTCGGTCCTAGAGAGACAAGAGTTCCTGCTTCTAATTTCCTGACGTGTCGACGTGTGGGAACTCGGGGCCGGGGTAAACAATCAACAGTTGTCCCACATATCTGTAGATCCACCCTCGTGGGAACTACCCTTCTCTCGCTTCCTCTTCCTGCCCCCACCGACACCCCTGTTTTCAAATCCCCCGCCGTCCTAATTAGAATCTTCATCGGTGCAAACGTGCATTTGCTGACGATGTGCACGGTTGAGGTACGGTACGATGACGTACGACACGGACTCTCCTTTGGACTGGGATTCGCCGATACAAATACGAACAACAAAGACAAAAATATTTCTTGTTTAACGTCTTGACAGCATGGATATAAATATTTCTAAAATAAATATGTACATATGTACCAAAGGATTTTATGGAATTACAGGCGAAATTAGGTTAAGGTAATGTCTAAAAAAACAAAGAATTAACCATTCTAATAATGGGACAGAACTGAAATGAACTTTCTTATAAATGGATTAATAAAAACAAAACTTTTACCATGACCTTTTGATTATGTAGATCTTGGATGTTGAAGCCTACCAAAACGTTTTTATTTATAAAATATTTATTCCTTCCATAAAATGTATTACTGTTATCAGAATAAGTACATAATTTGTCATTGGCAGAGTCTGTAAAACAACTCAAAACATTCCCTGTATTTAAAGATTTCATTAGGGGGTGTATCTATTATCTTTGACTTTATTTTCTGCATTTCCCTATGTTTATTTCCCTTTCATTTTATTAATCTTTCTCTCTTTCTCTTTTCTCTCTCAAACACTCAGATTTTTACTCTTTTTCCATTTTATTTTTATGAGTTCCCTGCTTTTCGCTTTCTATTTTAGTATTATCTATCTATTATTTTTTCAACTATATTTTCTCCATTTCATTGTGTTTTCTTTCGTTTGTTTTCCTAAACTCTATTCTTTTTCATTCTCTCTTCGTCTGTCACTCACTCTTCTGACTCAGATTCTATTATTTGTATAAATTTTCTTCTTTTTGATTTTTATTTCATAATAATTACTATTATCTTTTGTTCTGTTTTTCCCGTTTTACTTTGTTTTTGTAGGCTTTCCTTCCTTTACTATTTTATATTTCACTCTCTCAATCTGATTTTTCAGTTTATGTTACAAGTTTTCTCAATTTCACTTTTATATGTCTACTGTTTTGAACTCTATTTTATTCAATTTATTGTGTTTTTCTATTTTTCTTCCTTTTCTTTCTAAATTTCAGTTTTTCAATCTCTCCCTTTCTTTCCTTTTCTCTCAATCTCTTCCTTTTTCTCTCAGGCCCGCAGATACATTCTCATTTTTCCTTTTTATCTTCATGAGTTTTTTCATTTTCGCTTTCTATTTCAATATTATAAATGTACTATCTTTTAGATTTATTTTCTTCATTTTACTCTGTTTTCGTCTATTTTGCATATATCCATTTTTCTATATTTTATTCTCTTACTCTCTCAGAATCTCAGATTCTCTGTTTTTTCAGTTTATGTTACGAGTTTTCTCAATTTAACTTTTATATGTCTACTGTCTTTGAACACTATTTTATCCAAGTTATTGGGTTTTTATATTTTTCTTGCTTTTCTTTCTATATTTCATATTTTCAATCTCTCCCTTTCTCTCTTTTTCTCTCAATTTCTTTCTTTTTCTCTCAGACCCTCAGATATATTCTCATTTTTCCATTTTATCTTTATGAGTTTCTTCCTTTTCCCTTCGTATTTCAATATTATATATCTACTATCTTTAACTCTATTTCGTCTATTTTACTATGTTTTTATCTGTTTTATATCCATTCCTTTTTCTATACTTCTTTTCTCTCTTTCAGAATCTAAGATTCTCTTTTTTTCTAGTTTATCTTGTAAGTTTTCTCATTTTCGCTTTTTATTTCACTATTACATATATCTATCTTTCAACTCTATTTTATCCATTTTATTGTGGTTTTATCTATTTTTCTTCTCTTTTTGTTTATATTTCATTCTCTCAACCTCTCTCTCACTCTTTCTCTCTCAGATCCTCAGATACTTTCTCGAATTTCTGAGTACTTCTATTTCAATATTATACAACTATCTTTCAACTCTATTTTCTTCAGTTCATTTTGTTTTTATCTGTTTTTCTTCCATTCCTTTTTGTATACATTCCCTCTCCAACCCTATCTCTTTCTTCTCTCTCTTTCTCTTTCTTTATCTCTCTCCCTATACCGTTCTTTCCATTTGCAGAGTGAGCAAAAGAATGAGGTAGGTAATAGGACAGTGAATCAGACAATTTACAGTGTGCTAAGAATGTGCGACAATTATGCTATTTCCCCAACTTTTTCGTCAGTAATAGTTTTTTTTCAATTCTTCAATTCTTCTTTCCTATTTTTTGACAATCTTAATATTTTTTTCGTTTGAGTGGAAGTGTATAGAGTAGAACTAAAATAGCCCACCCTTTTTGTTGATTACTGATGGGGTAAATCAATCCTTATGGTAAATCCGGAAGAGATCCCCTGTAAAACATGTTTTTTCCTCTAATCTCCTGACTAAATCAAAGCTAAGACGAAATTTTTTCCCAAAGCCAGGAAGGCAAACAAATCACAACTGTGGTAAATGACGCGTATCTTTCCTCGCTTCCCTTTCTTACCTGATAGCTTATTTTAAAGACGCAGCTTTGCCTAAGTATAGATGACTCGAAGTATATTTATATTTTCCTGTTATTATGTTTTGACATACATGTATTTTATAAGACCAAGCAAGTTTTATTCGTTCTATGTAAATTTATCTTTAAATCTATTTAAAAATGTATTTGGTAAAGTATTTAAAAATATGGACTGTCTTTGGCGACAACAATGGAAATTAACACAAGTTCTCATGTCAAAAATAAAAAGGAAGTGTCAATAGGACAAGAGGAAAAATTTCTGTTATCGCCAGGTCAGAGGTGGGACGGGAGAAAAAGCTCGGACAAAGCATATGGTAAGAAGTGACTCCTTCCATTTGTCATACCTTGTCCAAAAATCCTTTTTCTCTTTTCTAACAAGACTTTATCGTCTCTGTACAGTTTTTACTCCGAATATTTGTTAATACTTAACGTTTCCGCCCGCCGTGCGTTCTACTTCCGAAAGCATAAACTATTCGCTTAGGTGAATAAGACTAGATGTGTTCAGAATGTAAAACGAGTTGATTGAGCCAATCACAGATGCGGTTGGCATCTGTGAACATCCAATATGCCCGTGAGCACTATCAGCAGACGTGACAATCACCTGCGGGGATCCAATATCTAACGCGCACCCTTCTCTGCAAACGAGAGAAGGGATGTTTTCTATAATTTAGTTCACCCTTATGTCTAACATGTTGAAGTTTTCTTTCTATATGAAATTTTTCAAATTTTTATTACAAAACACTGCTTATTTGGTTATTTCCCCTTTGTTTTCAAGTTTAAAAGCATTTCAGAAATAAAATCTTTCGGGTTGTAAAATCTTCGCAGTTAAATCTTTGGAGTAAAATATCATTAAAAACATTGATATTATAATATTAAAAGAACGAACCAATAAAACATAAATCGACTCAAAAGCATGGAGATCCTAAAAAAAAAGAAAAATTTAGAAACCTGCAGAAGCTACATTGTTTTGAAACATCAATTCTGTCTTTTTATAATTATTATTGACTGCCATATAATCAACATAACGCTCGATGATGCTGATTTATTTTATTTTATTTTTGGAAAATGGGCCCATAGCCTCACAAGCAAACTAGTCAGACCGGCTTCCGCCAATTGAAACATAAGTCCTTTTTATTCCAATACAGTGGTCTGCCATATAAGCAAGTTCTACGGTCCCGATTGATACATTTTTTTTTTGAAAAGGGGCACATAGTCCGACAAGCGAGCCAATCGGCTACCGCCTTCCACCAATTGAAGAATGATGTGTATATGTAAAATGTATTTGTTATTATTATTAACTCCCATATAATTAACATAACGCTTGATGATGCTGATTTATTTTATTTTTTTATTTTTGGAAAAGGGGCCGATCGTCTGACAAGGAAACCACTTGGTTAATAATTTCTACGAATTGAAATATAAACTCTGTATTTTTTATTATCATTAACTGCT
Source organism: Cimex lectularius (assembly GCF_000648675.2). Lineage (NCBI taxonomy): Eukaryota > Metazoa > Arthropoda > Insecta > Hemiptera > Cimicidae > Cimex > Cimex lectularius. The sequence goes on along the minus strand of NW_019392682.1, from coordinate 1,387,935 downwards.
ATATAAGTAACAGAGCTGATCGATTGGAAAAGGGGCCGATCGTCTGACAAGGAAACCACTTGGTTAATAATTTCTACGAATTGAAATATAAACTCTGTATTTTTTATTATCATTAACTGCTATATAAGTAACAGAGCTGATCGATTTATATA
>NW_019392682.1:622532-699586 GCF_000648675.2 Cimex lectularius | reverse complement strand
GCAAAACCATCCCCGTGTGTTTTTTTAAATTAAAATTCGGTGTCACATGATCGACAACTCTGGATAATTGAGTTGTCGTGCTTAATCCCGGACGAAACCCATGTTGGCACTCAGAAATTATATTGTTGGAGAAGAGGTGACGGTTTATACGTGTCAGTAATATTTTTTCAAATATTTTGCTAATTGTGCTGAGAAGGCTGATAGGTCTATAACTAGTAGGATTTGTTTGTGACTTTCCAGGTTTCTTTATACATATGACCTTGGATTCCTTCCAGCAGGAAGGAAAGTGACCGTGAGAGAACAATAAACTAAAATATGAGCAAGTAAAGCTAGTCCTTTCCTGGGTAAGTTCTTTAGCATTGTATTTGTAATCAAGTCAAAGCCAGGAGACTTTTACGGGAACGTATAATGCATTTTATCTCTTTAGGAGAAACAACAGAAGACTGGGAGGGGACGGTGGTTGTACTACATGTCTCTCTTCTCTTATTCTCTGTTTGCCCCTCTTGTAATGTTAATTTCTGCCTCTCTCTCTCTCTCTCTCTCTCTCTCTCTCTCTCTCTCTCTCTCTCTCTCTCTCGGTCTTTCTCTCTCTTTATCTTTATTTCTGTCTTCCTCTCTATTTTTCTAACTCTCTGGCTCTTCCAATCTTTGTTTACCCCCTTGTAATGTTTATTTTTCTGTCATTTTCTCCTCTTTTTAGGCTTATCACTTATTTCATTATCTGTCATTTTTATCTCGTTCTCTTCTTCTTTCCCCGTATCTCTCTCTTTCTCTTTTTCTCTGTCTATCTATTCATTTCTTCTCTTTCTTCTTATTCTCTATTTGCACCAGTCGCAATGTTACTGCCCTCTCTTTATCACTCTCTCTCTCTCTCCCTCCGTTTCTTTTTGTCGTTGTGTATGTCTATCTTTTTTTGTTCACTATTTAACTCTCTAGCAATGGTCATTCCTCTGTCCCTTCCCCCTATTTCTCGCGCTATGTCTTTCCCTTTTTTCTTTATTATTATTAAGAATATCATTTTTTTCTTTTTTTCTAATTCTTATTCATAATACTCAGTTTCACATGCCTTTTCTCTACCACCATGTTTTACTCATACTATTTTTTCACTATTTGCGTGTCGCCACCCTTGATACTTCATTAAAATACTTACTACCTTTCTACATACACAATTATTGTACTGTAAAACTGGCGTACAACGTAAGTTTTATCTTGTTCTATAATGCTTTCTTCTGTCATCTCCATATTTTCTTCTCGTTTCACTATCCAGTTACGTATTTTTATCTGCCTTCTCCCTTAAAAAAATTATTACTTGCTATGTATAAAACCAACATTATTGCCAGCGTTGTTCAAGATAGACTGACTAAATAAAAGTTCAGTAAATAAAGACAGCATTATGAGTTGAACTGATTTTTCGGAAAATACTATGTGTATTTTTAAAAAAGGCTTCATTTGATATGAAAACATCTGAAAAGGGAAAAAAATCCAGAAACTGCCTTTAAAGGAGTTGTTTTTAATTTGAGGAAAGTCGTTTGACCCTGGCAAAATCAGCGATGTCTTTAAGAATCCACCTTGTCAAAAAAATTGCCCCAGGAGACGTGACTGCAGCTGCCGTGATCTCATATAAGCAATTCATACTTTTCTCTGCTGAAACCTCTTTCCGCCCCATCATTAAAACGTCTCCGCGTGGGTTCTAAAAGCGCTGTTATCTCGGAGGAAACACTCGGTAGTAAACCTGATCACCCCACTCATTTTACCGCCGGTCTTACGACTATCCTCACCCCAGCTCCTTTATCTCGGAGCGTTTGTTGAAATAATCTAATTACTTGTAATTTAATTATAACAAGCGGGAGCTCTTTGTATTCCGTCCATTAACAAATTAGCAGAAGATTGTGAAACATTTAACCCTGAGATTAACACCGAAACCATTGGCGCAATAATTATCAAGCGTAAAGCATATCGCTTATGATATTATCTCAACCCTTTCTCTTTCGAACATGTACGTACTATCTCTCTCCTGAAAGTATTTCCTAGGCTCCTTCCTTTGCCAATCCTAAAGCTCTTGTCGCCCTCACTATATGTGCAACCTACTTCATTTCAAATTCACTCTCTTAACACCCGCTCATTTCCCAATGATCTATATGTCCTTCTTCATAAAACTTCCACATTTGAGAATTCCTTCCTAGCTCAAGCCACAAATCTCTGAAATTGTCTTCCTTTTCCAATTCGCAAAGCTGGCTCATTTCTTTTAAATCCCTCCAAGGGGGGCGTCGGTGGCCGAAGGTTTAGTCGTTGACACGACGATCATCACTGTAAGGTGAAGGTCCCGGGTTCGAATCCAGCGGCCCTGCATTCGAATCCGACATACTTACAAATGGACTTTTTTTCAAAAACTCCGGCACCCTGAAGGTTTAGAAAAAAATCCCTCCAATACCAACAACTGATCTCCCTCCAAACAGAGACATCATAGTTCACAATCCATTATATCGTGGTCCGATTGAACGAATAACATCTTTCAATTAATTAATCTTTATGTAAGGTATTGGTTGAAATGAAAAAGTTAGTGACACGAGCGGGATTCGAACCCACGACCTTCGGCCCAATACGCCGCTCCTAGAAAGAATAATTAACTCAATGAAGTAACTTGATGAATTGACCACTAAAACGTAAATGGATTAATATTTAATAACCAAAAGAAGTGTCATTTCGCTAAACAGCTCCCCGTGGCCACTTCATAAGTCGCTGAGAATCCAATCCTGATTACATTTGAAAATGGCAAAAAGAGGGAAAATTCGAACGGTTGCGATGGGGAGTTGGTGTCCGTTTTACTTATTAAATCCGTGTAGGTGTCCGACTGGATTGAAGTCACGAAGTTAGAGCAGCGGCGTATTGAGCCGAAGGTCGTGGGTTCGAATCCCTCTCGCGATACTAACTTTTCCAATTTCAACCAATACCTTACATATAGATTAATTAATTGAAATAGTTCAGAATATTATTAGGTGCTTTTGTTACATTAGAAAGTTTGTTACCTCTCTGTTCTAAACTTTTAAGCATACAGTTTGTAATTACATTCGCAAAAACTAGAGAATTCTTTATTATTACTAATTTTCCCTAAATTCTTATTATTGCTATTTATTATTTATATTTTATGTTATGTGATTTAGTTCAGCTTATTTCACTCTATGTTAACGTCAAACCTGCATTAATTTAAGTGCCACATTTGTAAAATTTTGGGAGCTTTTTGTTATTCTTAGGGAACTTTAGTACCCAAATCAATGTTCTCTCTCACTCTCTCTCTCTCTCTCTCTCTCTCTCTCTCTCTCCTTCCCTCTCTCTCTCTCTCTCTCTCTCTTTCTCATTCACTCGCCACGGAAAATTTGATTTCCCTTTTTCAACCGGTTTGACTTATTCCATTTGGACCATACTCAAAGAAATATTGGTCTGGAGGACACCCTCTTTACCAAGAACAATGAGAATAATATCCAAGACAAGCAAAAAAAAAAAAAAAAAAAAAAAAAAAAAAAAAAAAAAAAAAAAAAGCATTAAGTTATTTGATAAATTTAAAATTCAAGAGGTACACTTATTTCAATTGTGTAGATTTGCATAAAAGAAAAGAAAGGAGACCGTTTAGAGCCCGTGGCGAGCTTCTTAAGTTAAATTATCAACCATGGGGCTTCGACAAAAACGTTAACTTTCTCTGAAGCCTAAATGTCAGAACTTAATATTTTTCGACAATCGTTCTTCCAACAAATGAATAATCTTCAAAAATTATAGATTTACATCGAAAAAGACAATACATTTTTTCTCGATTTTTTGGGGGTTTTTCTCTGAAAAAGTACGTGCTTTACGAGGCTTATTCCTCATCCAATCGACACAGCAGGTCGAACTACATCAAAAAAGAAAATAAAAAAATTTTCGATTTTTTTTCTTTTTTGAGTTCTTTTCTCTCGAAAACTACATGTTTTAAGCCTAATTCCTTTTCCAATCGACTAAGCAGGTCGAATTATATCAAAAAGATAACACAATTTTTTCTGATTTTGTTTTTGTTTTTTGGGGTTTTTTTCGAAAATTTCGTGTTTTACGAGCCTAATTCCTTTTCCAATCGACTTAGCAGGTCGATTTACCTCGAAAAAGACAATTCAATTTTTTCGATTTTTTTGGGTTTTTCTCGAAAACTACGTGTTTTAAGCCTAATTCCTTTTCCAATCGACTAAGCAGATCTAATTATATCAAAAAAGATAACACCATTTTTTCTACTTTTTTTTTTGGGGGGGGGGAGGCGGTTCTCGAAAACTACGTGTTTTACGAGCCTAATTCCTTTTCCAATTGGCTCAGCAGGTCGATTTACATCGAAAAAGTCGATACATTTTTTTTCGAATTTTTGAGTTTTTTCCATTTTTCTCGAAAACTACGTGTTTTAAACCTAATTCTTTTTCCAATCGATTCAGCAGGTCGAATTATATCAAAAAAGATAAATAAAAAATTCTGTTTTTTTTGCGGGGATTTTCCTCGAAGACTACGTGTTTTAAGCCTAATTCCCTTTCCAAACGACGCAGCAGGTCGAATTACATCGAAAAAGACAAGAACATTTTTTTCGATTTTTTGGGGTAACGGAAATTCAGTGCAATAAAAAAAAGCTTTAAAGTAGTAGTTAAGCCCACTTTATACAAAGAATACTTATGACAAAAAAAATTGTTAACAAATACAAGGTGGTCCGCTACTTGATGAAAAAAAGAAGCATAGAAGAATGTAAAGCTCGTTATAGCCCCAAGGAGGTTATCACGAATTTTATGTGCAACTTGTAGTAGACGATCTTCTACTTAAGATAACTTCTCATACTTACTACGAGCTTCGACGTACAAACGTACAACGGTACGCACGTGACATAATCATAACACGCAGAGGTAAATACGACCAGATCCTTGTCGAATTTTATCAAAAAGCCGTAAATTTAACGCCGAAATGGGTCAAGGTTTAATATAAATCCAAGGTAAAAATACTCTTGATTAAAGGTAAAAGTGTAATGTACACCTTAAAATAATTCAATATAAAGCGTTGAATTCACAATGCTGCCAAAACACTCATAGACGAAAACGTTAAATTGCCTTATGGACATACCCTACCCGACATATGCAAGTTTTACATGGTAGTCGAAAATTAAAGAAAGAAGAGCCAACTATCAACAAGGATCAAAAGAATAATACACCCATCATGATTTACACGAACAAGAAATGGTGTCAGGGAAAGGGTCCCTCCAAAGAAAAGTTCAATACAAGTTTAACCCTGTAAAACGAAATAAAAAAGTCTATAACCAACTAGGAATAGTACTAGATTAAAGAAAAAATCAAGGAAAGAGCACTAAAGGTACAAAAGATATGCCAAGACTGGGGGTTAATCCTTAGGTGACTTTAAGGTCATACCTTACCAGTCAGACCCTTGGTTACTTAATATGTATATTTCATAATATAGGTTTTTATTTTTTATTTCAATTGCGGCCAGCGGTCCACTTAGTCGTCAGAAAACGTCCAGAGGCGACGGCGGGGATCGAACCCAGGACCGCGGGATCTACTAGCCGAGAGTCTGACGTCTTAACCACTCGGCTATTACTTACAACATTTAAAATTTTGGTCATGATTGCACGTTCTACTGAGGTTACAAAAAATACCTACAACTTGTCAAATTTCACAAAAACTTCTTCATCTAATATGTTTTACGTTGATTTTTCAACTCTACTAGAACGTTATTTAAAAACCTGGATATATCAACGTAAAGCATATTAGATGAAGAAGTTTTTGTGAAATTTGACAAGTTGTAGGTATTTTTTGTAACCTTAGTAGAACGTGCAATCATGACCAAAATTTTAAATTTTGTAATTTTGACATGTTCCAACTGATATTGGCTAACATTTTATGTCATTCAGATTATTACAAATGTAAGTATCTTACAGCAAATTTAGGGTTCTTTCAAATGGTGTAATTGGATTTATTGTAGTCTCAATATTTTGGAGTTATAAGCGTTTTTATGTGGTAAGGTTGTGAAAAGTTGAAAAAACCTAAATTGACGAATATCTTCAAAATAGAGAACTTTCCGAAAATTTTCTCCTGAGCATTTTTTGCTACAAACGAAGAGTAGAATCGATTCCCTGAGTTTTGTCAGAAGGAACTGGGACACCCTGTATACACAGTTGTGTGTATGTGTAAGCGAGTGAGAGACAGGGTGGATGGCGGAATTTCGAGTACCACATTGGGGTGCTTGATATGACTCCATCGTCGGAAGTTCCCATTTAAAAAAAAATATTTTTTTAAAAAAGAAAAAATATATCTACACGAATATTCTGGGCACAGGTATTGACTGATTGAATAAATAAATTCAATTATTTCTCTCAAGCTTTCGACCTATTTGAGGTCATCATCAGGGAAAAACAATCTTAAAGTGTCTACAAATTCGTTCTTTTAATGTAGGTTTTTCATTTTTCTGTTTCCTTGAATTCCTGGAAAAGTTGAACTGAGTCTATATTAGATGAAATTTTTTGAAACTTAATTACGTAATTTTTTAGACAAATTTATAATTGTTTAGCTAACAATCTTATAGACGTCGACAAATTGAAATAATTATGTTTTTATTAGATGATTTAAAATTTCTGTTTCCTTGGATTTCTGAAAAAGTTGGACAAATTTATGATAGTTTACCCTTGATCTTTAACTTAAAATAGGTTGAAAGCTTAAGGTAAGTATAAACATAAAAAGAGCAGTTGCTACGTCATGAAATATTCTTCTAATGAAATTACCTGTTCTTCCTTCAAGGCAAAAGTAAACAGTTTGTTTAAAGTTCTAGTTAGTAATTATTTAGTTAAAGTTTTATTAAAGTTTTTAATAACTATAATTTGAAATTCACGTTGTGTAAAGTTAAAGATAAAATCACATAATTAAAGGGATAATCATAAGTAAATCTTATTATGTTATGAATTATTTAATTAGTTTGTAACTATATATGTAAAACTTGGCAGATAAAACGCGATTCGTTTAATTTTCTATTATTCCGCATGATTATAGATGTGGACTGTTAAAAAAATAAAACCCTACGATTTTCGTGAATCTAAGAAATTCTTTAAACTTTTCCTAAATACACAACACCAAATGTCTTTCTTTTTTCGTTTTGTTTGACGAAGTGAAGCGTTTGACGTCAAAATTGCGTCAGGTACGTTTTATGTCAGCCGTTTCCTAAATTGGTTTTAACCGCGAAGAATAAGAAAAGGCTCATGCAGGCGTCGAGGCACGTTTGCAAATGTAGTCAAGTCAAAAGGGTTTGGTTTCCCGCAACTCACAAAATCAATCTTTTACCTTCGAACGCATTCCCTTTTTTCGTGCTTTCTGAGCCAGACGTGCGCTGCACACGTCCTTTTTATCCTTCCGCCTATAAATAATTACTTACGTTCTATTCCTCAAAAACAAATAATATTTTCAATATGCTTCGCCATTTAAACGCGTTTTTGTATGTCATTGTTTATTGGTTCCTACTTCCCCGGATATTTTACAGCAGTACCGAAGTACACTACATTAAGAGAGTGTCTCATTTTGATGCACTGAATCATATTTCTAGGATTACCATGGAATATTTAGACGGCGATAATGTCGAGACATTGGAACGGCCAGGGCTTAGTTCGGACTTAAATCCAACGGAACACATGCGTAACCATGTTGGACACCTGTTAATCCGACGGTTGAACATCACGAATTTGGAAATACCGTTTCAGGAAGAGCTACTCATTTCGCAAACTCGCATTATTAAACTTACACAGTTTTTCGCCGTCAAATTAAAATTTTTTAGTTTTGAATTAACTTTTCACTTAAAAAAACCCTTTAAACTAATAAAAAATAAAGTGGATACAGCGATAGACTCTCGGCTCGGAGACCCCGTGGGTTCGACCTCTACGTCGCCCTGGCTCTTTTCTGGTCGCCTACCTTCCCCCAATTATATATGTTCATGAAACAGCGTCAGAAGATAAACTTAAAAAATAATTCAATTCACTAATTTCGTGGTCCGCTTGACCAATTAATATGTAAAAATTAATTAAGGTTTTTAGTTGAGATAAAAAAGTCAATGGCACGAGCGGGATTCGAACCCACGATCTTCGGCTTGATACGCCGCTTCTCTACCACTTGAGCTATCGTGACCTCGATCCGCTCGGACACCAACTTCCCATATCAACCCCACCTTATGAGTTTTCCCTCCTTTTTGCCATTTTTCGAGGTCACAATAGCTCAAGTGGTAGAGCAGCGGCGTATCAAGCCGAAGATCGTGGGTTCGAATCCCGCTCGTGCCATTGACTTTTTTATCTCAACTAAAAACCNATTAAGGTTTTTAGTTGAGATAAAAAAGTCAATGGCACGAGCGGGATTCGAACCCACGATCTTCGGCTTGATACGCCGCTTCTCTACCACTTGAGCTATCGTGACCTCGATCCGCTCGGACACCAACTTCCCATCTCAAAAATGGCAAAAGGGAGGGAAAATTCAAAAGGTGCGGTTGAGATGGGAAGTTGGTGTCCGAGTGGATCGAGGACACGATAGCTCAAGTGGTAGAGCAGCGGCATATCAAGCCGAAGATCGTGGGTTCGAATCCCGCTCGTGCCATTGACTTTTTTATCTCAACTAAAAACTTTAATTAATTGTTAAAAAATAATCTTAAAAATTATAAAATTCATAAGGTCATTAATAAATTATTTAATTACAACAAATAAATAAAAAATAATTTTAGTATGTTATAACTTACAATATTACATAAAAAGTATAGGATTTTTTAAAATTTCAGTTTAAAAAAATCAAAGAGATATTAAATATTAAAATAAAGGATTTTTATCTATTTTAAGAACTTCCCCCCCCTCCCCGCGGCTAACTGCTTCGGTCATTGCCGGCACCACGCGTATATCTTTCTCCCATTTTGAAAAATCTGCACTTTCCACTGATAATTTCATTCTAATTGGCTATTCATCGGACCTTATGGTTTTTGTTTCATTTCCCTTTTGTATCCCTCCACATGTGGTAAAATGAAGAATTTGGCCATTTACATTCATAATACACATTTATATTAATAAACCTAGTTTCCTTATATTACAACTAAAGTGGAGGTCGGTAAGATGGTTCTAATCCTGCCGACCTCCTTCCATTCTCGCGAATAAATACATTCAAACGGTATGTACAAATTCCACTCATCCATAAAAGTAAGGTTTTTTGACGGGCTGTGGAGTACTCGATATTCCTCGACATGGACATCGTTCATTGACACATATCCTTTCATGCTAATAAATACGATCATACTAGAAAGGACGCAGCATCTCGTAGTATTACTACAACCAAGATGCTGGTGACCCTTCCCACAATCATACTACAAATGTAGTACTCAATCGTGTGAGGATAATCCTGTCTCCCTTTTCCATTTTTTCCGGGACCCAGGGTATTGTTTTCGGTTTCACTACTTATTAAAAAGATAATTAAGATAAAGTTAATAAGAGAAAGAAAAATATATTTAAAAAATTCTTTAATTACCTTATAAACTAATTATATGTTTTTATATTTAATTTATATCACTTTAAATTTTAGTTTGTTCATTTCTGATTGACAATTTTTAACTTCAAACTAACTTTTTTATTTAAATTACTAATTTATTCTTCTAGTAATTAGATTTTTTGGGAAATAGAAAATGAGTTCATATATGAAATACTGCATGAAAAGTAATTGTAATTAATTTTCTTTTCGTGGCTCCATGGGAATCAATGCCGGACGATAAACTTAATAAATAATCATAAAAATGGTAAAATTCATAACGCTATTAATAAATTAATTGAAATAAATAAACATAAGATAATTTCAGTATATTAAAATTTATAATATTACATAAAATATAAGGATTCTTTTTTTAATTTGAAAATTTAAAAAGTCAGTGTACTTATAAATAAAATATGTTGCACTTGATACTTAATTACAATTAAAACTAAAAGTTATATAAAATTAAATGTGTGGTGATTAGTTAATCGATATTTATTTAGAAATCGTGAGATGCGTCTGGTGTGATGTAGGTTTCAGAAAAACATTTTCTTTATCGTGACAACGTTTCGATCTTTATTGAGATCATCTTCAGGGCCTGGGATTTACAAAATTGTTTACATATAACAATTACATTTTGGATGTGGAAAAGTGAATTTATACAATGCAAAATATATTTTTTATATATTCAATCAAAGTATTTCTACTCACTCAAAGTGTTTGTCTTCTGTGTAATTGTGTCATTCTTGCGTGTCGTGTCAAGAGTGCCAGTGAGATTTTGCTGTTTTGTATACGTTGGATTTTGAAGGGGTGGGGAAGGATGTCGGTATAGAAAAGACATTTTTTTATAAGGCGTCGGCTTCTTTGAGGTGAAAGGAGCCGACGAAGGGAAAAAATGTGTTGGTAATGGTTAGGTCAGATTATCCTTTCAGGATTATATAGAAAGGGATAAAATAGGAAAAGGAAAGCTAAATTGTTGGGAAATTAGACTATCTGAAAAATATTTGATGTGTGGAATGTAATGTGATGATATAGGTATGTTATCTGTATTGAATTTGATTAATGATATTGGCGTAGCTGCGACTGAGTTTACATGTATATGTTCTGTAATTGATGCTGTGTTTATCTCTGTTGATATAAACCATTTCTAAGAAATTACGTTTATGTTTGTTTTGTTCTGTGTGTAATACTTTTGGATTTTTGAAGACGAAATTGTGTTGGTGTTCAAGATGGTGGGTAGCGGGTGCTGTAGGATTTTGCTTAGGTTTTTTGCAATCATAGATATGTTGTTTTTCTCTCTTGTCCAGATATTGGGATGTAAGACCGATGTAAGTTGCCGCACAGTTTAAACAGTTGATCTTGTAGATTATGTCAGATTTATTTGTTATTAGTGTGGGATCTTTAATTTTGGAAAAAAGTGTTTGAATTGTTTTATAATTTTTGAAAGCTATTTTGAAGTTATCGGACAAGAGAAATGTGTTTAATTTATGTGATAGGCTCTAAATGAATAAAATTAAATATAAAAATAAAGATTAAAAAGAAGATTCTTATATTATTTTAAGAATTTTATAAAAATATACACAATAATTAGGCATAAAATGATAATTATATATTTAAAAAATTCTATAATTATCTAGAAAAATTACTATATGTTTTATATCTAATTTTTTAAATTTCCTATTAACGTTTTATATAAAGGGTTAAAAAACTTAGCAATTGGCACGAAAAATAAGTACGTAAAGCAAAATATCCTGTATATTTGCAAAGTTTAAAAAAATACAAATCGTTATTTACTGGTTAAAAGACTATATAAAAGTTATTTATAATTACAACTAAAATTGATATAAACTTAATAATCAAATAGTTTTCTATTAATTAATTTTTTTTAAATTATAAAAATGAGTTCGGATCTGAAATACTACTTGAAAAGTAATTGTAATTGATTTTCATTTCGTGGCACCCGGAGAACCTGATTCGTAGAAAAGGGGCCAATGCACTCACGAATAAGGATAGGCCATGCGAGGTTGTCACAGGGACACTTACTTTGGGCCTCATCCTGCGTATATTTCCGGCATTAAATGAATGCTCGATGTGTCCCATCAAATTGAATGTTGCAATGTCTTGAATCCATTGAGATAAAGAGTAGGAATGCTACTCGATATTGGAAGGAAGCGATGGTCCGGGTCTGCTGTTCCGATTCTTGGAGAAAACAGGCTTTTTTTTTACTGTATCCATATAATAATATTGTGTTACCTAGTGTGCGTTGAGAGGAATGTATTTATTAGCGTGAATGCACTTTATAGCGCTAGCTGACATCAACCCCGGTGGCTTGACGGATAAGACTGAGGTCTGCCCGGACTATCAACGCCCAGGGAAGGTTATTCTCGAATCTGCCAATAATTGACTGTAAATACAAAAAACTGGAATTGCCAGTAGACTGCGGTAAGTGATAAGTGTGTAAATATGTTCACACGTGTGCTGATTTACATAAATTCAGAAAGCATTGTCTAATTCTCTTGTCATTTTTTGTAACGCCCTATCTTGTAAATTTTATCTACATTCGTTGCTTATTTTCGTATAAAATCACTGAATTAAAGTGGTGGTCGATAATGCGCCCAAATCGCCCTAACGCTTCCAATCTCGCCCGGTTGAGATAATTGAAATATTGAGCTACGGCTTTGGGCCTTACGCCAATTTGTTTAAAAATATGTCATATAAACGGAACGTTTTACGTTATCAATTTTCAAACGGTTCTGAGTCAGATAGACGGAAATAGAGAAAACAACTTGTATTAAATACTTCGTGGAGAGAAAAATAAATTAAATAACTTAGGGCTTCCCGGAAAGCTAATCAAATATGCCAAGTACATTGAAGATCTGTTTTTCTCATGGGATGGTTTTATAAATTTTTTTTTCGTGTATTTCAATATAACTCGGCTGCCATTTTAATTTAACTTCAACTTCGAAATTCAATATAAAATGTCGTTATCCTACTAAATTTTAATTAGAATATAGTTTTTGAATCTAGTTAGTTCAGTTTCCAGTGAAAATACGTTTCGGCTATTCAAGCAGTAAATTTTCATTGATCACCTTTCTAAACACAAAGACACAGGCTTCGGCGGTTCCCATCCGCTTTGTTTTAGAACAAAGACCTGTTATAAACGAATAAACAACGAAGTCCAGCATAACGTTCAACATACCGTATAACTTGGAGTTTATCTAATGGAAACAGCCCAAAGCCAACTGAATTGGAGAAAATTCAGTTACACCAGATATGGGAAAATGCCAAAAACCTGCTATGGGCTAAATTACGACTTCATTACTGGCTAATGATTTTTAACATATTCTGTGACAAATGTTTTTGTAAAGTTGTCTTTAATTTTAAACAAAAAGAAAAATTTTAAACAAAATTTTCTAGCGATTTAGTTCAAGATTGACGCTAATGTTTATACTATTAGTCTTTTATTGTAGTTTGATGGTAGAATATTTGACTAAGGACATTAGAAACATAAAAGTACTGTTTAAATTGAGTTTAAAAATAATTCACTATTTTTCGTGGTCCGCTTGACCAATTAATATCATTCCATTAATTAAGGTTTTTAGTTGAGATTAAAAAGCCAGTGTCTCGAGCGGGATTCGAACCCACGACCTTCGGCTTGATACGCAGCTACTCTACCACTTGCGCTATCGTGACTTCAATCCTCTCGGCCACTAACCTCACATCTCAACCCCACCTTTTGAATTTTTGCCATTTTTTGAGATTAAAAAATCAACCTTGCAAAAAGGAGGGAAAATTCAAAAGGTGGGGTTGAGATGAGATGTTGGTGGCCGAGAGGATCGAAGTCACGATAGCTCAATTGGTTGAGTAGCGGCGTATCAAGCCGAAGGTCGTGGGTTCGAATCCCGCTCGAGACACTGGCTTTTTAATCTCAACTAAAAACCTTAATTAATTGAATTTAAAAATAATGAAAAATAGCCTCGATGAGCTTTTTTACTAGAAATATTGAATTATGTAAATAAGTTAATATATGTTGAATTTGTCATTCTCTCGTAGGCGAAGTTGTAACAGCCCTACACATCGAAATCTCTTGAATTTTCAGTCAGGTCTCGGGGCTACTTTCGTTTCAAATCGGCTTGATGGATTTTCGGATAAGTGTAGTACCAATAGTTATTGTGTTTGTTCAGTCATTGATTTTCTATTTATCCTTCTGTCTAGGGTACTCATGGATAGTGTGGGTTCCTATGCCACAGAGTGGTTTGTGTACTTACAGCAGCCACTTTTCTTGCAAAGCTGCTTTCTCGTTGCCTTCTACTCCCACATATTCTGAGTCCCAGCAGATGCTGACTTTGTTTTGCATACGTTTAATTTCGTTTTGCAGTTCAACATCATTTGAACTAATAATATTTGAACTTAGTGATTTGATGGCTGCTTGGATATCTGACATGATAGCTATGTTCTTGTTTTTGTACCTTTTAGGCAAGTTGAATTGAGTACATCTCTCGATTACGTGGACCTCAGGTTGGAAGATATTGGAGTATTTTCCCATGGGTTCTGAGTATTTGTTTCCAGAACCCCTTACCTTCTTGTGTTGTAAATCTATCCGTGTACGAAAAGATTGGGTCGTTCTTAAAGGAGATGTTTTCCTCTCGTTCCCATTTTAGGTTTTGATTAAATTCAAATATTCTGTTCATGTCATGCCTTGGAGATTATCGGTCGTTCATTATTGTGCTGTTATCTCTCCATTTTAATTTTATTCCTATTGAAGGTTTCTCATCTACATTTAGTGAGTTTTAAGGAATTCATGTATAAACCGAATATGTGGGAGAATTTTAGACTGAATTGATTGGTCACATTGGGAACTTGAAAACTTTGTTGAGCCCAACGTACGCCCAAAGAGGTCTTATCATTGTCTTGTAAATTAAAATCTTGGTTTCAATGTCTAATTTTGATCGTGAATCAAATATTCTTTTTAATAATTGATAACGTCCGTTTGTTTGTTGTCTTTTCATTCACGTGTAGGAATGCCGAGTCAATCTTTTATCCATGAAAAGTCAGTGGTAGGCAATGGGGTTCCAGTTATACTCACTGTTGGACAGATATTTTTATACGCTTTTCGTTAGGTTTACAATCATTCTTTTCTTTGTGAACCATACTGTTAATTCATTTAGGTGATGTGAGTAAATTGAGAGACGAGAATTCTATGAATTCAAATAAAATAAGGCGGTCGGAACGCTAAACCGCACGACTCGCCGACTTTGAACGTAGTATTTTTAGCGCCGTATTTGAACCATTTAAAAAGCATTACTTTACCCAAACCTGCACACCCAAATACTCAAAACACACACACACACACACACACACACACACACACACAGGGTTCTAAAATTTCGTACTGGGCAAGGCCATGAATTTGGCAAGAGGTTTTCAGCAGGAACCAGATCATGACACAGAAATACGATTGGAGTGGCTATTGCTCAAAGAACCCTGCTGACATATTCATTTCTTCAAGTGACTTACTTTTACTAATCTCAAAGAACGGCATTATAGGATTATACTACATCAACTTAATCCTAACATTTGTATTTCATAATAATAATAAATCTTCATTTGCAAGAATGTGCATTAGATAAAAAATAAAAACAAAAAATAATATTTTTGAACTTCCTTGCTGTCAAAACGGAAAGCTTGTGCAGCAGGAGTTTTTTTTGGAGAACCTCGGAGATATAAACAAAAAAAATAGCTTTACAACCGGATAACAAAAAACAAATAAATAAAAAAATATGAATAAATGTGTAGTATGAAAAAAACCAACAAAAAGTTAGGCTTTAAAATATCTTATTATAATGTTTTGCCTTCTTTGCAGTTTTTGAAATTGTGGAAAATGATCTTTTGAAAAAACTAAGTGTTATCTTAAATGAAAAATTACTGTTGAAATATTTGTTAAATGAAAACTATTGTTTTTACATTGTTAAAAAGGTTAGTTCGTAAATTAATTTTATCTTGTGTTATATTTTCTGTGTTGAATATATGTAGCATGAGGGAGAAGTATAGAGCATTCGAAAACACTTGCAACACACAAAAAAGTTTTATTATTTAAAAAACACAACTAAGACTACACAGTTTTAAGCCGACACGACAGTGCATATTCAACACTTAAAAGTAACTCCATTATATTTAATGGTCTATTGACCAAATTACTTCTTTCAATTACTTAATTTTTTTATGTAAGGTTTTAGTCGAAATGAGAAATCTAGTGTCACGAGCGGGATTCGAACCCACGACCTTAGGCTAATGTATCATTCTTGTCTGTCGTGTTGAAAATGCCCAAACGATAGGCAAGAATGACTCATCCACACGGAAAACAAACATTTTGAGCCCTGAAGATGATCTCAATAAAGATTGAAACGTTGGCACGATAAAGAAAATGTTTTTGTAAAAGCTACATCACACCAGATCGCATCTCACGACCTCAAAATAATCATCAAGTAACGGTCACTAAACACCACACATTTTATATTATATAAAATCGTATTTTCACCTAATTTGCCAACAAATAAACAAATTAACAGAACAGAAAAAACAGATTTGGCAAAAATATATTAAATCTTCTTAAATTTTATTTTCAAAAAAAAAAATTAGCAACTACGGATTAAAATATTACGTACGTTTAAGGAGGGGGATAAAATCTGGGGGACCTATACCAACTGCAGATGGTTGCCTTTCATAAGAAAAAAATATCTTTTAAATTTTACCCTCACTTGTTAATATATTTAAAACAGCTGTTGGAAAATGTACCCTACCTGGTCATCTTTCCACTTAAAGAAATTATATTTCCAATAAAATCATATTGTAATTATACATTAAACAATGTGTTTAATTTATCCCATAAAGATTTTACAGATTTTCCATTAAAACAAGAGTTTTATTGAAACATTGTTGAACCATTGTCACCAGGTAGTAAATAATTAAAACAATTTGGCTGTATAATTCTGCTTCAGGTGTTCCCAAAGCTCGGCTGTTTTCATGAGATAAGAATAGTGCAACGATTATTAACGTAAATAAATTTTTCAACAACAATAGAATCTTACTTTCATGGTGAATAAATTCCAATGAAACCGTGAGAAAGCGGAGATAGACTGAATATAAGGGTTTTTTTATGCTGAGCTGTTTGTTGAAATAAATTAACCTTGAGCAATATAAATATTTTAATATCAAATAGAAATGTGTGTGTTTGTAATATTTTGTGTGTGTGTGTGTGTGTGAGAGAGAGAGAGAGAGAGAGAGAGAGAAAGAGAGAGGGGGGGAAAGAGAGAGAGAGAGAGAGAGANGAGAGAGTGTGATAAAGAGAGGGCAGTAACATTGCGACTAGTAACAGAGAATAAGAAGAAAGAGAAGAAATTAATAGATAGATAGAGAAAAAGAGAAACAGAGAGATACGGGGAAAGAAGAAGAGAAAACGAGAGAAGGGGGATGTAAGAGAGAGAGAGAGAGAGAGTGTCATAAAAAGGACAGATAATGAAATAAGTGATAGGACTGAAAAGAGGAGAAAATGACAGAAAAATAAACATCACAAGGGAATAAACAAAGATTGGAAGAGCGACAGAGTTCGAAAAATATAGAGGAAGACAGAAATAAAGATTAAGGGAGAGAAAGGCCAAGAGAGAGAGAGAGAGAGAGAGAGAGAGAGAGAGAGAGAGAGAGAGAGAGAGAGAGAGAGAGAGAGAGAGAGGGGGGGGGTGAGAGAGAGAGTTTATGCTGAACAATATCATGCTTCTACCTTTTCTACTTGCAATTTAACCAATTTTAAATACAAACTGACGTTTTTTAATTTCTAATTAAACATTTTTAACTTCAAATTGACCCTTTTTATTTGGAAAATATAACCCTTTCTTTAAAGCTTTCAGAAATACTTAGAAAATAGTGTGAAATAAAAGCGTGTAGAGTAAATTTTTTGGCATATTTGCCTTTATTTTTTTTTAATAATTGGGTTCGTATAAACATGAAAATTAATTAAAATTTAACTAAAAAAATTAATTAAAAATAAAGGATTTTTTAAAATCTGTTTATGAGAATTAAAGAAAAAATAAATTACCAAAAATAAATGACCAATAAGTATAAAATATGGTGTTTTTAAATAGCACGATGCAAAGTTGATATCCGTTTTTTGCAATCCCAAAAACTACATTTTTGAAAACACAAAAATATTTTTTTCTTTTGGCTTTTAAGGCCTTAGATTTTTTTGAAAAATTTCAAATTGGGTAGACTAGTTTGTCTAAAAACATTCAACCTCCAGAAAACGTTCTGCTGATTTAAAACTTATCGCCAGGGGGCGTCGGTAGCCGCAACGGTTTAGGCGTTGACACGGCGCTCATCACTGTAAGGTAAAGGTCCCGGGTTCGAATCCAGCGGCCCTGCATGCGAACCCGACATACTTACAAACGGGCTTTTTTTTTCAAAAACACCGGCACCCCGAGGGTTGATATAACCTCCGCTGTTGCGAACCCTCGTAAAAAAAATAAATAAGTAAAACTTATCGCCTAACTTTCAATGAAGTAAAATGTAAACCTTATTGATACAGGAAAGATAGAAAAAACGCTTTAAAACAGTTGTAATAACGTTGAATTTGTATTTAATATATTGGAGTTAACTGAGGTAGCCAATTGATTTGATATTCCTTCGTTTGTCGCCTTTGTAATTTTTGAACCATCTCCCTACTTAAAAAAATGAAAATACGAAATGAGGCTGGGCTAATGTGGTAAGCACGACGTAATTGTTTTTATTGTGATGAATGTTTGTATTAAAAGGTCCTTTACAACTTGCTACTTTACAAAATCCGGATTGGTTTAAACCAACTTTTTGCCTACTTACATTACAAAAACCGACCGTACTTTCATTTATAATAATTTTTATATACCTTATCACGTAATATGTTCCTGGATAAAAGATTCTTATCCTGGGTTAAAAAAAAGAAGAAAAAAATGAATCGTCTTGCCTATAATAAATAACATTGAAATACATGCACAGCGAAAGCAGAAAATATATAGGCACGTATTGTTACACTGCACAGACATAATATTTGTCCATATATCATCAAAAATCTTTAATAAAATCGGTCATCCCACGTAGTTGGCCTCTGTTAGCACAACACTTATAAGACCGGTAGTTAGTTTTCCTAGATAAATAATTTTATGATAAATTAAAATATGATAAAAAAGGTAGAAAACTGTAGAAGTGTGTGTGTGCGTAATCAGAGGCGAATTTGTACAAGACTGAAACGGCGCAAAAATCTACTACAACTGAAAGCTGGCGAGTCGTGAGTTATGATCCATATTTCAACTAACAGGGGTATTCACGATCTTTTTGTTAACCCTGTTAACTCTGTTAGGTCGTGTTAGATCGAGAAAAATGATGACGTAGATTTGTAGGAATCGGCTAGTTAACAACATTGCTAGATCTAACAGGGTAAGATGTAGTTAGATTGCTAGCCGTTAGGGCGTAGGTAACCAACATGGCAGCCATGAATTTAACAGCTGTTTTTTGTTTTCACGTATTTTCTTCTTAATTCGCATTAATTAAATCAGACCAATACATTACTTTTGTTAATTTCTGATCTGACCTTACACTCTCATTCATAATTCATACATCATCTATTCTAGAAAGTAGTAGGCTGTTAGATGTAAGGATACAAGTTATCTATGTCAGCGTGTCATTTGTTAGTACTTTTCGAGTGCATAGATAGCATTTTTAATGAAAGAGTTGTTTAATTTTAATTTTAGTATTTTTCGTATTATTTAGGACTGGGCAGTTTGAATACGGTGGATTTTGGGATGTTTGGCTGAACCCCACATTTCCACTCCGTAAGTCCATACCCGCTTAAGTATGGTGTTGTAAAACAGCCTGTTATTTTTGAGAGGTAAATTAGAACGTTTGTCAAGAAGTTGACAAGAGCTGTACACCTCCTGACGTTTCAGTCGTGTGTGAGGATTTGACGTCAGATCGATTTGTCTGAGGTACCGCACCTTGTCAGCTGTTGGGAAAGGAATGTTATTTAAGAAAACAGGGGGAGAATGGTTTTTTTTTGCGGAGAGTGAAGATAATGTGGGTGGATTTGTCTATGTTAGATTTTATCCTTTTTCATTTTACATCACGACTCTAGTAGTATGAGGTGTCGGATGTTTCGAGTGGAAATGAAAAGATCGGAGTTGCCAGAGAGAATTGCCGTATCGTCTGCAAATGTGAATGTGGTGGTTTACGGATGTGATGGTATGTTAGCTGTGAACACCTGGTATGGTGTAAAGGCCAGGACGCTACCCTGAGGAACACCAGCATGTGTACGGAAATATGCAGAGGTAATGGTCTTCGATGATTTGGAAGAATCGGTCGGTGAGGTAACTGTGTAGTATGAGGTTTCGAGTGGCAATGACAAGATCGGAGTTACTCTCTTTTACCCCTCATCTAAAATCCAAAGCTTCAGTGGCGAAGGTTGCTTTGAATAGAACGTGGTGTTAC
Source organism: Cimex lectularius (assembly GCF_000648675.2). NCBI lineage: Eukaryota > Metazoa > Arthropoda > Insecta > Hemiptera > Cimicidae > Cimex > Cimex lectularius. The sequence continues at coordinate 679,538 of NW_019392682.1, read as the reverse complement.
TTTTTGGCCCAGAATCTAATCCCGGTTTACTCTAAGTACAAGGTATTTAATGCAATGTGCCGTTCTATTTTGTGTTATGCAGGCCAGATGTGGGGGTTCCAGGATTATGAAGTGATAGAAAGAGTGCAACATTTTTTTTTAGGAAGATTTTCTCACTGCCTAATTCTACTCCAAACTATGTACTTTATATGGAGACGGCAGTGGATAAAATTTTCCTTTTTACGCTTTCCCTCCATTTTCATTTGTTTTAAGGGTACTTAAGGGCCCTGTTGCCCGAATCTCCAAAATTACTGCTCTCGAGGTTATCAAATCTAATGGTTCTTGGTTTCGGCAATGGAATACTTTAGCTTCTCAATATGGTTGCGATTTTTCTTTTTGTTTAGAAAACCTCTCGAGTTGGCCCAATTATACCATGAAACTTTTGTGCAGACTACGTGATCAACATCGTGTGAGTTGTGAGCATCGAGCTCAGGTCTCCAACAGGTATCTTCTCTTTAAGGCCCTAGAACACTCTAAGGAAACCTTTAACCTAAATGTTCAAGCTAGTGGGTCTGTAAAACTTCCGACTCTTCGATGGCTTCTTAAACTCAGATGCGAGCAAGTGTTCCTCAATTCTGTGCCACGGAAGGAAGACGACGGAAATTTCTGTGCCAAGGAAGATATCTTTCATTTTGTTGTCCAGTGTCCCATACTGTATGAACTCCGTATCTTGTATCTAGGCTATAAATCGCTTTCCAGGTCTCAGCTGCTTGATCTGTTAAATATCGTGGATTTGGAGAGGTCGAAAGGTCTAGCACACTATGCACGTCATGCCTGGCAATATAGGTACGATTATAATACCGGGTCATAATTGTTTAACTTGTATCTAAAATCAGTTAGTTTTTATAATTTAGTTTTTACTTATAGTTTTCTATTATTACCATTATTATATAGTTTATTTTTATTTTTCATTTTTCGCTCGCCTGAAAAAGAACAGGCAACTTCCGGCAGACGGATAAGCATCCATGCTGTAAAATGCTTTTAATATTGTATATTATGTAATGCTTCTCTTTAATGTAAATAAAGCATATTATCTATCTATCTACAAGATCGGAGTTGCTAGAGAGAATTGCCGTATCGTCGGCAAATGTGAATGTGGTGGATTCCGGATGTGATGGCATGTTAGCTGTGAACACCTGGTATAGTGTAGCGGCCAGAACGCTACCCTGAGGAACACCAGCATGGATAGGGAAATATGCAGATAGGTAATGGTCTTCTTTGATTTGGAAGAATCTGTGAGGTAACTGTGTAGTATGAGATAGTAGGAAGGATGGCCTTGAGCATGAACAGCCGGCCCGGGTGCCCAAACTCGATCGAAAGTTTGGCTTACGTCAAGAAAGCCCCCAGAACAGAACTGACCCATCTCAAGTATTACTATTTTTGGGAGCCTTTTAAAACAGTTAGTAAGTGCCGAGAAAAAAAAAATAAACCACTAGCCTGAAGAAATTTTGGAAGAAAGGTTGACCTTGGATATGCTACATCATCATTGTCTCATCAGCAATCGTTGCTGGTCTGCCAGCCGATGTACAGTCCGAAGTACCGCACCTTGTCCGCAGATGGGAGGGGAATAATTTTTACGAAAACAAAGAAGAGAAGAGTTTACAAAATGAAGCAATTCGCCATAATTTGCAATTATTGAAGCTATCTTATCGGAAAAGACCGATTTTGTTACATGACAACGCTCGGCCCCATGTCTCATATATGAAAACAGGAAAACTGCCAGATCTAGGATATTAAGCCATGATTCACCATGTCTTTTCTCCAGACCTCTCCCCTACGGACTACCATTTTTTCAGACACCTGGACCACGTTTTAAAACATAAAACGTTTATTGATCAACAGTCGTTAGAACATGCATTTACAGAATTTCTTAACATTAAAGACTTGTGAGCAGGTGTTTTAATTTAAAAAAAAGTTTATAATCGTTTAATTTATTGTTTTTATTTTATAACTGTATTTCTGAATTATTTTCCGAACAATGTTATATATTTTCGTATTACGGTTTAACCAATTCGATTCGTTCGCTCAAAACCCGTCAATTAACCAATACAAAGCCCCCATTTTGCAATTCGATAAGCGATTTTCCTGCCCATGACAGTTGAAAGTTGATAGTTTCAATTTGAGTTATTAATTGTTTCAAACTGATAGGTCTTGTCACGATTGTCAATTCAATCCACGTGAATTATTAGGGGCCGAGTCTAATTCTGCCTGCGGAAGTCGAGTCACCCTTCCCCCTAATCACTTAAAAGGTCACGTCGACCCGCAAATTATTAAATCAATTAAGAAATTTTTCCTCCCAGGAGCTTTAAGGCGTACAGGGTCAAAATTATTCATTCAATAATAAACTTATTCTTAAATTATTCAATATTAAAGTTTATAATAACCAGCCTAGAGTTGGTTAAAATTTCTGAAATAATACAAACGACTATAAAAAGTTAAAAGTCCTTTTAACAAGCTACCGTGCTTTTTTCCACAAATTTACGCTGGTCTTGAACAAGGAAAAAAAGTTGTATATTGTTTTTTTAAACAATCGGCTTAGAGAAACAAACAAAAACTCTTTAATTAAAGAAAAGGAATGCTCACAAGATATTATATTAAAAAAACAGTGAAAATTGAACAAGTTTTGTTAAATCGAAAGTAATAAGTATTTATTCAGAAATCGTGATGTGATCTGGTGTGATGTAGGTTTCAGAAAAACATTTTCTTTGCCGTGCCAACGTTTCGATCTTCATTGAGATCATTTTCAGGGCCTGGGATTCACAAACATTGTTTACATTTAACAAATACATTTAGGATGTAATCCCAGGCCCTGAAGATGATCTCAATAAAGATCGAAACGTTGGCACGGCAAAGAAAATGTTTTTCTGAAACCTACATCACACCAGACCTCATCTCGCGATTTCTGAATAATTATCGATTAACGGTCACTAATCACCACACACGTAATAAGTATTTTTTGTTAAGCATTTCATATAGAAAAACCAGTATAGGACAGAAGGGAATTAAAAACTAAATAAAAATCGTAAGGAAGGACTACATTTCATAAAAACTAATACATAGAAATCTACTTAAATGTTTATTTTTTTTAAATCTTATAATGCTTAAAAAATAGTGAAAATTCTTTCATGCTACTCGACTAACCATCAAGCTGTACGTTGTACTACGTGGGGTCTTCCTGAACTCAGGTATTTGAGGAAGTACAACCTCTACATAAATGAATAATATCATTAATCAAATTCAATATCGATAACGTAAATACATCATCATCACATCACACAAAACATATAACATGTAAAACAATCATTACACTCCACACATCAATCATTTCTACATAGTCTAATTCAAGCCGACAATTGGGCGTTCTTTTCCCTAATTAACCCCGTCTATATAATCCTGAAAGGATAATCAGGCCGAACCATTACCCATTTTTTCCCATTGTCGGTTCCTTTCACCTCAAAGCCGACTTCTCATATAAATATGTCTTTCTATACTCAACCCTTCAAAATCCAACGTAATACACATAGGGATAGGGATAAAAGAGGGGGCCACAAAGCACCTCGACCTGAATAGATCTATTGTGCTCCCCACTCACTGGCCAGCTTCAGGTTATTAAACAGCCTCCACAGCTTTCCCAGCGGTTCCGCGGTGTAGGATCTTGTGTTTTTTTGTCCTAGTTGCAAGAACCTGCACTACATAGACCTTCACAGAAACATAAAAAGTGTTCTCCCGTCCCCTCCTCTTCCTGGCAGTATCTGCACAGTGTTTCTCCTTTCTGTGCCGGTTCATGTGCTTTCTTAAGTAACAGTCCCTTGTCAGGAGTCCAATCAGATTCCTGGTTAGGTTGCGGTTGCCTTCCAGTAATTCTTTTGTAAGTTTTGCGCATGATTCTTTTATAAATCTCTTCGTGTGTCTCATACCTGTTGTTCCACCAGGTTTTGGTGTCATTAAGGATCCATTTTAAGATCTATCTTCTTTTGTGGCAGGCTGCTAGTGTATATATATATATATATATATATCAATATCTCACTGGCACTCTCAACATGACACACAATAATGACAGATCTACAAAGAAAAAATAACACTGTGAGTGAGTACATATACTTTGCTTGAATATAAAATTTCTAGCGTTGTATAAGTTCAATTTTTTAACATCCTACATGTATTTGTAATAAATTCTGTAAATTCCAGATTTTGAAGATTATGTCAATTAAGATTGAAACGTGTGGTGATTAGTGACCGTTAATCGATAATTATTCAGAAATCGTGAGATGCGGTCTGGTGTGATGTAGGTTTCAGAAAAACATTTTCTTTATCGTGCCAACGTTTCGAACTTTATTGAGATCATCTTCAGGGCCTGGGATTTACAAACATTGTTTAACTTTTACAAATACATGTAGGATTTGGACAAAAGCGAATTTATACAATTCAAATAAATATTTTTTATATTCAACCAAAGTATTTCTTACTTACTTACTTAAAATGTTTATTTTCTGTGTAATGTGTCATTCTTGTGTGTCGTGGTGAGAGTGCCAGTGAGTTTTTGATGTTTTATGTTTACATGATGATTTTGAAGGGTTGGGGAAGGAAGTCGGTATAGAAAAATATTTTTGTATGAATGACACATTCGTCGAGGTGAAAGGAACCGACAATGGGAAAAAATGTTGGTAATGGTTCGGCCAGATTATCCTTTCAGGATTATGTAGATAATTAGAGAAAGGAAAGCCAAATTTGTTGAAAACTTAGACTATGTAGAAATATTTGATGTTTGGAATTGTTTAATATATTGTATTATATGTTTTTTGTGATGTGATGGTATATGTAAGTTATCGATATTGAATTTGATTAATGATATTGGCATAACTGCGAGAGATTTTACATGTGTCTCGTGTATTGTTGAAGTCGAAATTGTGTTTGTGTTCAAAATGGTGGGTAGCGAGTGCTGTAGAATTTTGTTTGGGTTTTTTGCAATCATAGATATGTTGCTTCACTCTCTTGTCCTGATACTGGGATGTAATACCGATGTAAGTCGCCGGACAATTTAAACAATTGATTATGTAAATTACGTCAGATTAATTTGTTACTGTTGTGTGATTTTTAATTTTGGATAAAAGTGTGTGAATTGTTTTATAGTTTTTGAAAGCAATTTTAAAGTTATCGGGAGAGAGAAATGTATTTAATTTATGTGATAGACCGTGAATGAATGGCATGGAAATGTACGTTGGTTCATCTTTATTTGATAGATTTGATGTAAAGTTATTAATAATAGTTGTTGCTTGTTATGTTGATTATGTGTTTAGGGTAGTGATTGTGATAGAGGATCTGTTTGTATATCTTTAAGTACTTGCAGTGGCTCATGGCTTAGGGTAATAATTCTGTGAAGTAGCCTTTTAGCCGTGTTTATTATTGTGTGAAGAGTATGGTGATATGTTAAGTTGAGGAAGCGATCTGTGTTTCTTGGTTTTTGATACCAATCCGTGATTAATGGTAGTTTTATGTATCTAAAATTGGTATTGTTTTCGATTTCATGTGTAAATTGCAGGCGTGAGTGAAATATATTAAATGCATTCGAATAATCATTAACTAACGGTCACTAAACACCACACATAATGTCAAATTCTACATTATACTTATCTATACTACACCCTTTCAAGAAAAGGGTCTGCTATACCGCTGATAGGACCAGGACCCATCTGTTGCATAGGAACCCACACTATCAATCACTACCTCAGACATAAGGATAAAACGAAAATGAGGGAACAATGGAATTCACTCATTAGACGCATACAATCCATGAACCTCACAACAAATTTCGGAAGGAAAGATGTGATAGAATGTATCAAAAGAATCAGGTCAAAAACTGTGAATCCTGGCAGGATTCTTATCAGGACACTGCAAACTAAATGTATATTTAAAGAAGATTGGTATAATCCAAGACGACACATGGAGATTCTGCAGAGGCAGGAGACACCAACCGATTAACAAACTACGGTGTTACATTTACCCGCAGAAGGAAGAGATTTGGGATGTACAATGTGACTAGAAATTCAACCAATGAAACCGGGCCCATTAATCATGTTTCTTGAAAAAAAGGACTCACCGGTGTGCCATAGGCACAGAACGTGGGATACAATTGTGATGCTATTACTTTTTTTTTATAGAAAAAGAAAAAAATAAGTTCACAAAAAATTCATTTTATTGATTAACTATTCAGAAATCGTGAGATGCGGTCTGGTGTGATGTAGGTTTCAGAAAAACATTTTCTTTATCGTGCCAACGTTTCGATCTTTATTGAGATCATCTTCAGCGCCTGGGAATTAAAAACATTGTTTAAATTTAACAAAAACATGTAGGATGTGGAAAAAGTGAAACTATACAATGCAAAAAAAATTATTTTTTTATTTATTTCTTTTATATTCAATCAAAGTATTTCTACTCACTCGAAGTGTTTGTTTTCTGCGTAATTGTGCCATTCTTGCGTGTCGTGTTGAGAGTGCCAGTGAGATATTACTGTTTACACGACCCGCAAATATGGCACAATTACGCAGAAAACAAACACTTTGATTGAGTAGAAATACTTGGATTCAATATAAAAAGAAAATTTTTTTTGCATTGTATAAATTCGCTTTTTTCCACATCCTACATGTTTTTGTTAAATTTAACCAATGCTTGTAAATCCCAAGCTTTGAAGATGATCTCAGTAAAGATCGAAACGTTGGCACGATAAAGAAAATGTTTTTCCGAAACCTACATCACACCAGACCGCATCTCACGATTTCTGAATAATCATCGACAAACGGTCACTAATCACCACACATTATTGATTAATATTAAAATTTGATTCCAATCATTTAGATTGGACGAACGACTTATAGTTTGGTGTCGTAAGGGAGAATCCCGAAAAGAAACACTTCGATCCTTTTGATTTAAAACTCAAAATAAAATTTTGAAAAAAAAACACTAATGGTTTGCTAACTGAATCGAACACCTTCCAAAACCTTTTCTCTCAAAGTATAAATATTTCTTATCTTTACAGTCAGTTAAATTTAATCAACACTTTCGTCGGTTTTTGCACAAAAAATGCCCAGGTTTGATAACCTGCGCTAAGTCCCATTTTATAGAAAATACAACGCTGGACAAGATGGATTTTTTAAATGTTTTCCTCATTCAGTCATTCATCAGTAAATTCAAAAATTCGGGAATGTGTCAATTTTTACGAAAAGTTCCAATTGAGCTGTGGAGACAGGAAATCGGGAGAGAGAGTGACCTGGTTTTTCCATATGTTTTTTGCCCAAAAGTTGCGAATAACTCGAAAACGGTTGAGAAATCGGGCCAAGTGACCAATTGAAAGATCATTCAAATTTCCTATCGATAGCTAAAGGTCGCCGCTCCAGGACAATTTCCTGGCTTTTTTAATTTACTGAAGAATGACTAAAGCTAGGAAAACAAAACGCCATCTTGTTCCGCGTTAAATTTTCTAAAAATTGAGACCTAGCGCTGGTCTGTGGTTTGAATTGCTGAGAAAAAAAATGCATTTTCAAAGATGATTATTTTTTCGTACAAAACCATGTGGTAGGTTTTTCTAATTTATGAGCAGTGTATATTTGTATGATTTACTACATTACTACAGTTTTCTATTCAATCAGATTGCAAGACTATGTTCTTTCTGATAAAGAGACCGTCCATTTTGTTAAAACAATACATATATATTCTTTAAAACCTTTTGTAAATTTTAATTTTAATATTCTAAGTACCGTTCTTTATAAATTTATAAATGAACCTTACATGCGGAATTCTTCTGTTTTGTTTGTTACTTGAATGGGGGTTTTGCGCGAGCTTTGAGATATTGCTGAACGTTTACCACTTCATCGTTTATCGGAACGTATGCAATTTCCTTTTCTTTCATCGCGTTTTCTGTTCTCTGCAACCTGTTGAGGAAATATGTCAGGAACGAACAGCCATACGTCTAAATTATGCCAATTTCTAGTCTTTTTTTAAATAAAAATACATTTTAATTATTTTTTATTTTATTATTTATCTACTACTATTAATTATAAAACTAGAAAAAATGTCGAAACATGTATGTATGTTAATTTGGTTATAAGGATTATTGCTGGTTTAGGGAGTTGAGGTAGGTGCAATTAGGTCGTAACTAGAACTTTTCTTTTTAGATACCGAGATACCGAACCTGTTTGACTTCTTTGGAAAATAATGGCTTAGGAGGAAGGAAAAGTTGTGGCGATTCGTGTCGAGACCCCGAAACGGCTCACCTCATGTTCTCATCCATGGCCCTTTCTCTCAATCCGAGTTCCTTCATTCTATCCTGTGACCCCTCCCAACCCTTAGTTGCAAGGGGGGTATCCGGGCACAAAATAAAGGTGCAGCCCAGAGGGCGTGGCAACCTGTCTGAAGCACAAGCTGTATTCGTGTCGGCCTCGGGTCGGGATGACCGGCGGGTGCCTTATCAGAGGCATACGAGAGTAGGGTACCAGATCCTGTCTGCATAGACGGGGGAGGGTGCATGAACATCTCTACCTGGTAACAAAACGTTCCAAATTCAGCCTTTGTTAAGTTGGGAATGGATTCGTGGTGGCTTGTGGTGACGTCCTTGGCGGGAACTTAGAGAAGAGGCTGTCCTTCTGCCTGTGACCTTCGCGCGAAACTTGCGTATGACCATAGTTAAACACCCGGCCTCACGGGATACGGCGGATCGGACGGCAGCGTATAAGCGTTGAGGACGCTATGATTGTGCTGAAAAGTTCCTCGAATGCGTGAGTAGTTGCGGATGGGAACTGGTAGTGAATCGGTTGCTCCTACTCGAGTATTCTTTGCTCAGCTGTGCGTACGACCGCGTTGTTACCTTTTGGGATAGCAAAGGATCGGACTAAGCCTATGGCGTCCCTCGAATGCGCATGGCAGGTGTAGGCTGAGCTCGAAGGGAGGATTTACCGTGCTCCTCTATGGGGTGGTTAGAAATTCCACTTTAAATGAAACCGCGGCCGGAGCGGATCTTGAAGTTTCGACTCTTGAGGAGCCCCAACCTCTGGGAGATAGAGTCGCCTTCTCTATCTAGGGAGTGCGCGGGAGACCAGGCTGATGTACTTCGGCTTAGGTAGCCCTTTGAGCGTGCCATACGGTGTGATGCTTAACGCAGACCCGGCCAGTTGGAATGGTAAAGCGGGGAGCGAGGTTGTCTTGGCCCTTCGGGGCTGAGCTGCTTCTACACCAATGCTGCGGCAGTAACACGTGTCGTATGCGCAGGTGCGTCAGCTCTCATCTTGAGAATCAAAACGTCCGATAAGACCGAATAAGCTAGGTGTGTACGTTAAAGATCCTCAGACTCCTTTTTAGGATGACCGAGTATGCGGGAACCCAATGTATCCTCGTACCAGTTCGACTTAAGCTGAGTTTTATCCGTTGTAGCTGTGTGTTTAAGCCTTCCCCGCTTTAACCGCTCGATCCATCCTAACTATACCATTTGCAGATTGGATGGCACGCCTACACGCTCCCTGTAGGGAGTCAAGGCATTACTTGTTTCCAGTATGTGGGACACGTCGAGCAACCTTTCTCTGCATAAGGGGCACCTGCGCGAATAAAGTTATTCCTAACCATCATATTTTAATAATGTTTATAAAAACTTATGAATATTTGACCTCGTATAATTTGATCTTGTTTACATTAAAATAACATGTTATAAATAATATAACGACAAAATTACATGTACTTAGTTTGAAATAAACTACAAAATACATGAGTGTACTGTTCTGACTCTACCCGACGACAATGGTGTAATTTTACGAGCAAAACCATGAAATAAATTGTTAGTTAAATTTTATGAGCAAACCGTGTAGTAATTTGTTAGATAAATTCATTATATCAAAAAATGATATTCTGTTGTTTTGATTGATTTTCTACCAAACCATTAAAATTAATTTTTTTAAAATAAAAACTAATGAATTTTTGATCTTGGTTAATTTGGTTTATATTAAAATAAGCATGTTGTAATTAATACAACGACAATAATACATAAGCATATAAGCAGGATTGTACTGAATCAGATTAGTTTTATAAAATGTCAAAAAAAAAGTAAGGCGCTTCCAGTGAAATATACACTGCCCATAAAAATAAATAAATTAAATTAAATTAAATAAAAAAACCTGGGTTTTGCACGAAAAAATAGGAAAATGTGGAAATGTATATTTTCTCAACCTTTTAAGTCAACTTTGTTTTCAATAAAGTTAATCCGGTGTTTTGATAAATATTCTGTCTAACCATCGTAATTAAATAATTTTTATAAAAACTCATGAATTTTTGATCTCGGTTAATTTGGTTTATATTAAAATAAGTATGTTGTCATTAACGACAATAATGTACATAGTTTGAATAAAAATATGAGTGTCCGGTTCTTTTGTTTTGACTGTACTCGATGCGTCCCGACGAAAATCTGGGGAGTGGGGATCGGGTAGCGTAGAGTAGGGTAGCGTTGCGTGGCATCGGGCAGACGTGCTCGGGGGTAATGCAATCTTGTGGAAAACAGGACTTTGGATTTGCGTCGGGTAGCATCGCATAGCGTTACATCGGGTAAATGTGTTCCCGGCTTTAATCGTCGATCCCTCATATTGAATTCCAGCATTACTGTTTCTACGTTACTATCCTCACTTCCACAACTTCAACATTCCTTTAGTCAAAGAATTGATCTCTTCCAGATTCCAAAAGTTCCACATCATGCTTTCGATACATCTTAACTCTAAATTCATAAGTCTGTTTACTCTTTCCCATCCCGAAAAATCTTTGTCCCTTCTTAACCCATGTCCTCCGGGTCTGTTCTGGCCGTAGGGAGAACTTTTATTTTTAATATTTTCCATGGTAACTGGAATAACTCCATAGTTCAGTGGAATTTGCAATATAAATGTACAAATCTTTATTGGTGATTTTTGTTTTAAAAAGTGAATTAGAATAATTTTGAGAAGTGTGTTAAGCTGTAGTCAGTGGGGATCGATTTAACGCATAATATTATTGACAGGAAAGCGGATATTTACAATCTGTTTGATAGGAGATGTTATTTGTGCCGTTGTTTGAAATGCCCCTGGGATAAGAATGTGATGGATGAGGTGAGATTGGTTTCGATGTAGGAGGAGGATATGCACTTGTGTGAGTCGGGGCGGTTGATCCCCTGCCGTCTGAGCAGGGAGGTTTGCTCTTCGGGGCTTTTATTGCGAATGCTCGTCACTCTCCTTTACCCTAAATGTTTGCTTAGGACACGGGCTTTCTAATGACGGGCCTCGGATCAGCCGCCTCTACTTCTCTTTCTCAAACAGTCAAGAACCCTCTTAACTCGCCCCTCGGCAAAATCACGCGTGTTAAAACCACAGCACGTCGGGCATTCCCCTTCAATATCTTAGCCGTATTTCCCACCCCCCTCTTCCACAGCTACGATGGATAAAACTCGGCCTAAGTCGATCTGGTACTAATCAAAAGTTAGAACCGCTCACGTAGACCGACTTTAGACTTGATCCGACCGTTTCGAAGGCAAGTATTGGCCCTTTCTTGGTAATAATGCCAAAACCAAATCCACACGCTTCGATCTTTATTGCGACTCTCCCTCTCAAATGGATTACTATTTTCCAGCCGATCAATTATTCATTCCATAGAAAATATAAGAAAATAAAACGCTCACTCATCGAAAAATAACAATGAAAACCACTTGGGAGACGATTTCTTTTCAGTTTGTCTTCATAAAATAAATAAATGCAGGATGAAGTATCAGATTTTAATTTTTGTTTATGTTCTTTCCTTGATTTTTAATTTAGTCGGTGAAATCAAAACTTTTAAACTTTTTACATTTTAAACTAACCCTGTTTTATTTCATATTAATGGTTTTTTAAATTTCAACTTGTTTGTTACTTATCTAATTAAACTATTTAAATCTCCAATTAACACATTTTAATTGATTATTACCTTTTTTATTCTATATTAACTGTTTTCTAAATTTCAAGTTAACCCTTTATACCTTCTAATTAAACTTTTTAAAGCTCAAATTAACATTATTTAATTGGTTATTAACCTTTTTTACTTCATACTAAGTTTTTTAAAAATAAAATATCATGTAAATCCGTTTTTATTTCACATAAAATGTTTTTTGTTTTTTAAAATTTCAAGCAAACCCTTTATAACTTCTAAGTAAACTTTTTCAATTTCAAATTAACCGTTTCAAATTTCACATTAACAGTTTTTTAAATTTCAAATTAACATTTTTCAACTTCTAGTTAAATTTTTAAAATCTGAAAATTAACACTTTTTAACTTCTTATTGGCCTTGTTTAATTTCAAATTAACTCTTTTTAACATCTAACTACTCTGTTTTAATTTATCATTATCGTTTTTATTTTCAATTTTTAACACTTTTTACCTTCCAATTAATCTTTTTTAATGTAAAATTAACCCTTTGTAATTTCTAATTAAACATTTTTAACTTCAAATTAACCTTTCTATATTTCATATTAACACTTTTGTAAATTTCAGATTAAACTTTTCTAATATCAAATTAACTCTTTTTACCTTCTAATTATTGTTTTTAAATTCCAAATTAATTAAGTAAATAAATAAAGTTTTACTTTAATATTAACCTCTTTTATTTAAAAACTAACCGTCTTCTTTACCTTCATGTTAATCTTTTTTTAATGAATAATTAACCTTTTTATTACTGTGTAGAGATTAGTGATTGTTAATCGATAGTTATTCAGATATCGTGAGATGCGGTTATCTTTTTATTACTTCATACTACACTGTTTTTTTTTTTTTTTTGTTAGGTTTTAACGTAACCTTTTGTAAATTCCAATTATACCTTTTTAATTTCAAATTAACACTTTTTAAATCCCAATTTTTAAAACTCAAATGAACCTTTTTTAATGTCAAATTAACACTTTTAACTCCAAATTTTTAAAACTCAAATGAACACTTTTTAATTTCTTATTAACCCGTTATAATTTAAAATAAACTCTTTTTAACTTCTAATTAAAAATTTTAAATTTGAAATTAATCTATTTTAATTTATTATTAACTTTTAATTTTCATAAGGTATGTATGGGTAAGGTTTTTACCTACATATTAATCTTTTTTAATGTAATGAACACTTTTTAACTGTATTTGAAATTTTTTAATTTTTGATCAATTTTTTCTTTAAAGAGTTAAATACCCTTGGGTGATCCGGTAAGTATTGGACTGTATATAAAAATTCCTACAACACCTAAATAAAGAAAAAGGATGAAAATTACTCTTACTCTCAGGTCAGTCGATTTCCCTCATTCACAAAGAAACCAAGGGTGAACAGGGATGGGTAGAAAGACAGTAGGGAAAATTTCCTACGAAAAACCCTTAAATCGCGGTGGAGATTTCGAAAGATTCACCCATGATCCACTGTGATCCGAAAAATCAGTGTTTCCTGACGGAATGAGTGCAATTCAAATCCAAAAATTTTATTTACCACAAAACAATTAACTAAATTGGTCGAAGTTGTAAGCCAGACTCAATACGCGATCCGATCGAACCGGTTCCATACGTTCTAAGTTTAATTAAAATTCAATAGTTTCGTGGTCCGTTTGACCAAATAATATCTCTCAATTAATTAAGGTTTTTAGTGGAGATAAAAAAGTCAGTGGCACGAGCGGGATTCGAACCCACGACCTTCGGCTTGATACGCCGCTACTCTACCCCTTGAGCTATCGTGACTTCGATCCACTCGGACAATCAACTTTCCATCTCAACCCCACCTTTTAATTTCCCCTCCTTTTTGCCTCCTTGATCGCGGGTTCGAATCCCGCTCGTGACACTGACTTATTTATCTCGACTAAAAACCTTAATCAATTGATAGACTTTACAATTAAAATTCAAAATAATATAAAATTGAATATAAAAATAAACGAATTTTCTTTTAATTTGAGAATTTTTAAAACATAAAATTTATTTTTACATAAAATACAACATGAAAATCAATCATAATTAAATTTATACGGGTGTCCTTTTCAGATGTTCTGGCTGAATTTCTCTTGAACCTATAACGTTATCACAAAACATAAAATTCGTGTTTAATTTTTTTAAAATTTTAGTTTCAATTTTTACGATCTGGTGAGGTTTAGATTAAAGATGTTTATCAGGAAAATGTACCCAAAATGTCCTGTTAGGTTTTCTACCATATTTTTATATTTGATTCGTGTTTGTCATCAAATTTTAATAAATATGAAATTTAAATATGTTTTACAATTCAGGGACAAAAAAGCCAGTGGTAGGAGAAGAAATAAATGCAGGCAAGGGGCAATTATGTCTTCTTGTTTCGTATCGCGATGTCAGTCAGGATAATGGGAAACTCTCGGTTAGCAGTTAAATTTAATTTCAACTAATTTGGATTGACTGGAGAGATAGAGCGAGTTTGATGACTTGTAATTTCCCTTCCCCCACGTGATGGGATTGACGGTGGAAGCCGAGCCGCGATAAGCTCCACTTTGGCCTTCTTGATAACAAAATATGCCGTTTTCATTAATTCAATTTTACAGCGTGGATTTTGCATTCGATCGCTCCGGCTCCACCCTTGACGTTTTGATGGGGGTTGGGATGAAATTTGAAACAAGAACAGTTTTTGAGATAAACCTTTAATATTGGATTTTTATTTATAGTCATTGTGATCAGTCTGATCGTTAGATGTTATCTCTACTTTGTTATACACGATTTTTTATCGTTAAAGTACTTGCTTAATGGATCAGCAACATCATGGAGAAATTTCCATTTTTTTTTTTTTTTTAAATTTCGAATATATAAGTGGGAAGTTTATGGGCCGACAAACAGCTGAGGTCATGGCGGGCACTCTGCGTGTATTCCTTCTTTTTCTTTTCTTTCGCGCATATTTTGTTTTAAACTGCAGCCATTTGAGCGTCTCGATCTGGTTAGTGACTCTCTGATTTCAAATATATACTACGTTGATATTCTAGAATGCTAGTTTCTCGTTTGTACCTCAGGTTGTCAACTACAGAATAGAAACAAAACATACGATATATATATATATAACAAAAAANAAATTACTTTTACTCTACAGACGTCATACCCTCACCCCAGAGTACTTGATATTCCTCGGGGCGGGGTTATAAGCAACCCCTTCCTTTCAGGCTAATAAATTACAATCATTACAATAAATTAACACAAACACAACACTCGATAGAAACATAGAGGTCTGGTCACATTCACTCCAATTTCGAATAAACATCTTCAAAACTTCCGAGACCCAGTTTGCTACACCCAATAGTTGGACGTTAAGCCCGCTTCTAAGTAATTACTCTTTTATTCATTTATTAATCAAGTTCATTACTCAACTTTCATATTTTAAGATATTTCTTGTCTCGAAATATTCGAAAATGAGTCTGTTGGACTGTACCTTCCGTTTTGGTTGGTTACAATAGATTACAGATTCTGAACGGTTGTTTACCCCAACTTACAATAATTTACTTTGCTAAGCCCAGCCAATTGGCGGTTCGGGGACAGTTAAACGAGATTTCAAAACCCTTTTTAGCCTCGTAGTACAAATGTAACGCTCGTAGAAGGCGAAATTATTTTTCTCTACGTTTTACAATGCAGTTTTTATTTACGTTTTGTCCTTCGTCGTGTTGCTATTTGTGTTTTTCAGTTTCCTGTGTCTCAGCAATCTTTTAGTAGATTTCTGCATGGATTTTCGAGAAATTAGCTTTCAATCTCAAAAATCGATCAATTTGCTTCCATACCTTATTCTCATTTTCAATTAATTAAGATTTTTAGTTGAGAAAAAAAAGTCAGTTTCACGAGCGGAATTCGAACCCACGATCTTCGGCTAGATACGATGTCCGAGTGGATCGAGGTCACGATAGTTCAAGTGGTAGGGCAGCGGCGTATCTAGCCGAAGATCGTGGGTTCGAATCCCGCTCATGACACTGACTTTTTTATCTCAACTAAAAACCTTAATTAATTGAAATATATTAATTGGTCAAGCGGACCACGAAACTAGTGAACTTAGTCTCATTTTTTTCTCGCATTTCGCCCCTAAATGGTCGTTTACTATCATTTTTTTCCAGATTTCTTTCATCAAACTTTTAGTTTCCATCATTTCTATTGTATCATGTGAGTCCAGCGATTTCAATCCTCATTTTTGTCAATCGCAAAGTAAGATTTACGAGAAAAGTACCGGTAGTACATGCAATCAAAAAGCATCAATGCTCAAATCATATCGCATCATACCGGGTTCGGATGGAGCCCTCTACTAAACAAGACTGGTTTAAATTTACATCCTTCTATTGGCCAAATTGTAGGTGCATTTTAGCCAGACAGTCGTAACAATCCCTTGGACGAGAAGAAAAGTAGAATTTTTTTTATTTTTATGAGTGTCATTTTTTCTTTCAATTTTTTTATTAGATTTCGAAGCGGCTAGCGCGTGCACAACGCTATTAAAAAATGATATATTGACAACTAGTTTCAATTCAGAATATCTTGTATAAACAAAGCTTCTTAGCGTTCCGGCTAACAATTTGTAAACTCAGAATCAACATTTACCGATGATAATTCTGCCAGGAAAGCAGAACTATCGTTGATTGGAAGGGAAGAGTTGCTGATAATTAACTTGGCTATGTAAATACATTTATTACTCGCTGTTGATGATTGAACAATCCATGAAACATTTAAATTATTTATTGTTTACAACCCCAAAAGAGCCTCATTTTGTTCCATGTCATGTTTACAGACCATTTTTTTGTTTTAATTTGGAACCGTCTAAGAAATCCAACAAGACTGCATAAAAGCATCACCTCTAGGTTTCATTAAGACTTTCGTCGTACGGCTTAATTTAAAAAAGTTGGTGAAAATTATATTTTTGGTCTGAATCGGCAAATAATTAATCTAAAATTTATTTTAATGCATTTTTGTACGTCCAAGGTAATTATATAGTTCTTTTCATGAAATTAACAAGTTTCATTTCAAATTAGCCCTTTTTGCACCAAATTAAATTCTTTATTTCAAATTCACCGTTTCTAACCCTTTTTAAATGTCAAATATTTATTTTTAACATGAAATTAACTCATTTTTTAAAGCGTTAAAAAAACTCGAAGATCGTATCATGTAACATGTAAAGCAAAATTCCTGTATATTTCCGAATTTTAATAATATAAAATAATTAATTTGTTTTTTACAAGATTTTCTAAAAAATTATTAGAATTAAATTCATTAGATTTCGTGGTCCGATTGACCAAATAACACGTTTGAATTAATTAATCTTTATGTAAAGTCATGTCACGAGCGGGATTCGAACCCACGACCTTCGGCTAAATACGCTGCTGCTCTGCCACTTGAGATATAGTGACTTCGATCCACTATAAATATTTTTTTAAATAGTGCTCCTTTCTCAAATGCAGTCTGAAAGTCTACAGAAATTTGACGCTTATTTTTCTTTATTTTTTTATAATTTTAATATATGGGCTGATGATGTCGTGTATCGGGTTTTCAAAATCGCTTGCGATTCTTTTTTTTCCGTTTTGTTATTCTGTACATTACAAAATCTAGGAAGAGTTTCGCGTTTGCAGCTGTGACAATTCAAAGGAATTTGGTTGTTACAATTTTTTTTTAATATATTGGTCCGCCTGCCCTCTGTGGGCCAGACTTTTAGACTCTTTTCGGCATTTGCCATCTTCAGTACTAAAGATAATTGACTCGTCACTGAGGATGACAAATCAAATTACAAGTTAATCACTCCTCAGGTTACTCGGAGAAATTTTAAAATCTCCAGAATATTTTGTCAATATAATTTTCAATGTTTATGACTTGCCTGTGTTATCTTAACATAATTTTTACCATGTAATGTAATACACGATTATAAGAACGTACTAAAGGTTTTTTTTTGTCCAAGCTTAATATATAGTTTGAACTCAATTTATTTTCACTCGATAATAAATCAGGATCATTCTGGTGGTGTAACACGAGAAAAAGGGAATTCGTAGGACGTAAATGGTCTTTTTAGTAAAATAAAAGAAACGAATTTCCCCTCGAAGATTAAACCGTAAGCCCCCGGCTACCTGTTAGACGAGGAAAGCTGAAGAAAAATTATTTTCCCCACCTTGTATTCATATTGTCCCCGCTTCCTTTCCAAATGTCGACCGCTTTTTTCACTGACGGAGAGAACTGGGGGTAAAAAGTTAACCCTTTTTCCTTTGTTAATTAGTCAAACTGGAAAAAAAGCTGGTAAAGTGTAATAAAAGTGTAGACATGAGCTTTAATTGTGTTTTTTCCTCTTTCAAAACATGACCTGTTGTAAACGACTCATGTCACTTTGAAGCTGGCTGGCTATACGGCATCATTAATGCTTTATACAACGCCAGTCTTTCTTTCTGTGAAAAATTACTTTTACAATTATCCATCGAGAGTTTACATCAATTATCATATTTTTTCCTCTGGTATACCGCTTGAGGAAAAATATCACAATTAACTTTCCATTATCTCGCGGGTTAGAAAATTGTGCTGTTTCTTTTCTCAAAAAAAATTAATATAAAAAAGTCATTGAAAATTCGCCAAGATCTAAGGAAAATTATGTTGATAAATAATCTCACAGTTTTTTGTTTAATTTAAAAACTGTTGGAAAACCGTGAAGCAATTACAAACAATGAAATTATCCTAAAAAAGCCATTTGACTTTAATATCAACACTGTTATTTCATATTGCACAAATATATTTTTAAAACTTCTGGTACAAATTTATATCAAAAGAGAAACTCTTAACAAACTAAATTAACATAATGTTCTCGTGGTTTTCATCAGAGATGTGGTCAGAGAAAATATTTTACATTTTAAATCTTCGCTTAGCTTTCGGAGCTTTATTGTACCTTTTTGAGTCCTTGATTTTTAGTCTGAAGTAACTTAAATTCTTTTATTTTCATGTCAACACTGAAAACGTTCAATTTTTTCATCTTTTCAACTATGAAGATTGTGTCCGAGTAGATCGAAGTCACGATAGCTCAAGTGGTAGAGCAGCGGCGTATCTAGCCGAAGGTCGTGGGTTCGAATCCCGCTCGTGACACTGACATTTGTATCTCAACCAAAACCTCAATTAATTGAAAGTTATTTGGTCAATCGGACCACGAAATTTAATGTATTTGTATAAAGTTTCATTTTAACGTTATTTGTTTTTGGAATTATTTCTTATTTGAGTTCCTTTATTTATTTTATTATTTTCAATATTTAAAATATATTTAAAACACTTGTTTACATACAAACAGTACATGTGTAAAACATTAATAAACTATCTCCAAGTAGCGGTACTAGGAGGAAAAAACTCAAACCATTTTCGACTTGACGCCATCTTCAATGAATAACTTTCAGGTTATCGTAAGCCAGTGAAAAAAGGCGGACTTCGTAAAGTGACTAGTTTTTCAACGTGTACTTTCTGAAATTATTCCAAATAAATTCACTGTCATACTTTTTATAAATTTAGGCCATTCCTCGTAATTTTTAAACACAATAAATGTTGAATGTTTAAAAGGAAGGTTTCAACATTCATTAATGTTTTAATTGTAAATGACAATATATAATTATGTCGCTCTCTCGGTCTATTGACAAAGGGGAGGCAATGAACGTGATACACGGTAGCGTTTGATAAATGACTACACTACACAATGACTCGGCTCGGCGACATCAAAGCTGACTTGGGTTAATATGAGTGTATCTGTAATTCCTAGCTCCTTCGTCTCAAGAGGAGGGAAAACAAAGACTTGAAACAACAAGACTTTCAAGTCCTTGTTCCGCAGATTGCACATGAGCCTAGAAAATTGTCTGTTGAAAATGGCTGGTTCAAAAGAACAAATGTTAGGTTTACATTTTTGTTATTGTTACTATATTATAATAAAAATAATAATGAATAAAAAGTAAATTCTCCTGTATAAACAACCTAAATACTAATAACATCAATTTACAATACAAAAAAAAACTACAGAATTGGCATGAGTAGATCCTACGAGTTTTTTTCTTAATTTTTCTTAATGACAAAACACATCAGAAAAGTTGATTCGAAATTTTAGAAAATTTATTTAAATCATTTCCAAAGCTTGGAATCTAATCAAGCCAGTTTCATTCTAACAAAATATTTCATTCTATTTATAAATCATATCCGACCCGGAGGACCAGAAAAATAAAATCTATTAATGAAATTGGCTTGAGTAGATCATACGAGCTTTTCGTAATGCTAAAATATACGAGCGCAGTTAATTCAAAATTTTTGAATTTTTTAAAATTTCTTGTAATTTGTAATGTAAAATATACGACTTTTAAGCATTTTGGAAGGGTGTGCACATCTATACGACGTCAAGCGCACGTCACGTACAATCACACAGCGTGTATCACAAAATCACTATCACAGTCGCAACGCTTCTTTTGTTCTTAATGCACTACTTCGAGTAAAACCTTGCAGTAAATAGTAATTTAAATTTTATGAGCACAACCATGTAATACATTGTTAGTTAAACTTAATTGTTTTAAATAAAGTTATTCCGGTGTTTTGATAAATTTTCTTCCTAACCATCATAATTAACTAATTTTTATAAAAACTTGTAAATTTTTGATCTCGCTTAATTTGGTTTACATTAACATAGGAATGTTGTAATCAATAAAACGACAAAATTACACATACATAGTTCGAAATAAACTACAAAAAATATGAGTGCCCGGTTTTGACGCTACTCGACAAAAATGGTGTAATTACATGAGCAAAACCATGACATAAATTTTTAGTTAAATTTTATGAGCAAAACAGTGTAATAAATTGTTAGTTAAATTCATTATATCAAAAAATGATATTCCGGTGCTTCGATCAATTTTCCACCAAACCATAAAAATTAATTTTTTTAAAAGTAAAAACTAATGAATTTTTGATCTCGGTTAATTTGGTTTATAGTAATATAAGTATGTTGTAATTAATATAACGACAATAATACATGTCGTTGGAATAAAAATATGAGTGTCCGGTTCTTTTGCCTTCGACTGTACTCGATGCTACCCGACGAAAATCTGGACAGCGGGGATCGTAAAGCGTAGAGTAGGGTAGCGTTGCATAGCATCGGGAGTAATACAATCTCACGGAAAATTGGACTTTGGATTTGCGTCGGGTAGCGTCGCATGGCGTTGCATCGGGTAAGTGTGTTCCCGGCTGTAAACAATCAACAGTTTAAACAGAAACCCGTCCTTCAAGTTTATTTCTTTTTACGTTTAAATTCCATTCCACCTTTATTGCCAAACATTCATGATCATAACATGCTGGCTAATGTGATTACTCAAGAAGTGCAGTTCAAGGCTGGTTGGGTCAAGGTCTTGTTGGAAAGATATGTATATTTTAATTTTTGTTAAATTCATTCGATCAAAAAATGGTATTCCGGTGTTTTGATAAATTTTCTGCCAAATCTTTAAAATTAATTTTTTTAAATAAAAACTAATGCATTTTTTCTCTCGCTTAATTTGGTTTATATTAAAATAAGTATGTTGTAATTAATATAACGACAATAGTACATATACTTTCAAATAAAAATATGATTGTCCGGTTCTTTTGTCTTCGACTGTACTCGATGCTACCCGACGAAATCTGGACAGTGGGGATCATAAAGCGTAGAGTAGGGTAGAGTTGCGTGGCATCGGGCAGATGTGCACGGGGGTAATACAATCTTACGGAAAATTGGACTTTGGATTTGCGTCGGGTAGCATCAGGTGTGTTCCCTGCCAAATAGTAACAGTCGCAAGGTTTGAATATTTTTAAATTTTTCAATTATAACGAATATATCAAGATCTAAACAATATCCGACCGTATGGTTACATGACGGTGATTAAATAAGAGAAGACGTCCACCACCGATGCCATTACAGACTCCATGAAAACCGAAAAGCCAATGATCTAATAAATCATTTCTCCGTCGACGCACAAGCCCCATTAAAACTTAATTCAGACAAATGAAAGAAGGAAATCTGAAGAGAGTGGACTTTCTTGTCGGGGTCCGGACAGGGTTGACTGAGGCGGGATCGTCCTATCGCCCTGGCCCTAAACAATTTATGGCCTCTACTTAGAAGGGAGACGGCCCACCGCCGACCCCCTCAAATTGCCCGCAACCCTTGACAAATTACTAAATGAATTTTAGACCGGCTTCTGATATAGTGGGATGTTTGTTTTTTGGGGTGGAAAAAGGGCCAACCGCAGACCAATTCGGATGTGTGTGACTCATGAAATTAAATTTAACCATTGGGAGATTTATGAAGCCTTCCAAATTTCACTTATAAAACCAGCACATTATTAATAAATTAGTATAAAATAATAGAATAAATAAAGAAAATAACCGTTTATGAAACAAAAATATCTATTAAAAATATGAAGCAAAAGGCCAAGTCAAAACACAGTCCATTCATTGGAATGGCTTTCAAAAATTTGTTGCTCCGCATTTTTTACTTTTCTAGCATTATCCGCTTAACAAAATCTACATCTTAAAATTTTTGCAAATTTAAAGATTTGAACCATTGCCCGAAAGAAGTTACAACCTGACGGAACAATATCTGGACTATATGGCGGGTGTCATGGTAGCATAATGCCACCATCATCTTACCTCCATTTCTTAGGCCCAAGGAGAAATTAATTCTTTATAATTTTTCGAATTTTTTTTTAATTATACAGATTTAGTCATGTATAGAAACAAATCTTACGCGGCATTACCGGGATTATAGCATTTTCTGTCAAATAAACCGTTTTTAATTTCAAAATTTACCCCTTTTAAATTCATATTACCTTTTTCTAATTTCAAAATAACCTTTTTTATCTTGTACGTATTTGATTATGTGGAATATCGTCCAATAGTTCTTTTAAATTCAAATTAAATATTTTTTAATTTTGAATTAACGCTTTTTTTAAAGTATTCAGAAAACTAGAACTGATATTATTTAGGAATTTTTTTTTATAACGATAAAACAATTGGGCTCTTTGAATACCTAAAAACTAATAATTAAGATTAAATTTATCACAATACTTTCACGAAGAATCAATATGACACCATAGGAATAACACTTTATGCTCTGAAGATGACCCGAATAAGGGTCGAAACGTCGGCAAAAAAAGAAAAAGGTGTTTTTCTAAACTATCTCATTTTTGGCCGCTCCTAGTGATTTCAACAAATTAAAATTTGTATTAAATTAAATATAAAAAATAAATGGTACCTCTAATAATTCGACGTCTGATTAAAATTTAAAACAATTAGTCTATGTGATAATTATTTAACGTGTTCAAACAATTTCGGATTAATTGAAGAAACATTTGTTTTTATATGTAATTCTAAATAACTTAATGTTAAGAACCCATTTATATTTTTAAAATATTCTAAAAAAAATTCTTTAGTTTATATGCGAGTTATATACATTTTAATCCAATAATTATTCAGAAATCGTGAGATGCGATCTGATGTTGTGTAGGTTTCAGAAAAACATTTTCTTTATCGTGCCAACGTTTCGATCTTTATTGAGATCATCTTCAGGGCTCAAAGTGTTTGTCTTCTGTGTAATTGTGCCATTTTTGCGAGTCGTGTTGAGAGGGCACTCTTGGCAAAGAATGGCACAATTACACAGAAGACAAACACTTTGAGCCCTGAAGATGATCTCAATAAAGATCGAAACGTTGGCACGATAAAGAAAATATTTTTCTGAAACCTACATCACACCAGACCGCATCTCACGATTTCTGAATAATTATCGATTAACGGTAACTAATCACGACAGATTTTAATACAATAATAATTTATTATTCATAAAGTCTTCTAGTGTCCAATTGTTTTATAAATAAAACAAATTCTCACATATACAGGAATTTTACTTTACATATATTTTATACCATATTCTAAGTTTTTAATGCTTAAAAAAGGTTAGTTTGATTTAAAAGAGGTTAATACGAAGTCAAAAGGGTTAAATTTTAATTGAAATGACAACTTCGAGATTTAAAAAAGGGCTGATTTCAAATTTAAAAAACAAGTTTAACACCAGTTTTTGTTTGTTCTGCATTAGTGGATTTTTAAGGCAGCTATGACAGTGGATTTATGCCTTTAGCATAAAATAAATGACGGAAAAAATATGTAATATATATATACATATCTCTAACTCTTTACGATGAGCAAATTTTCTCTTTTCAAATATATTTTTTCATTGAAGTGAGCCATCGATTGAAACTTGTAATTATCCGATGGAGTAATGTTAGGACTATATAGCGGTTGTGGTAGGAGTTTGAAGGCACTTCTATTCTGACTTTTTTTGTGTGTTTCCTATGCCATAACCTTCTAGACTAAAAATGAATTCTATATATTTCTATTTATCTTTCTATTAAAACAAATGCGTTTTCGACCTAAACAATAAAAATTAATTTGTTTTGCACATTATAAAAACTTTCGGAAATGAGTGTTACTATTTTTAATTCTGGTAGTTCTTTTTTGTTTCGGGAGACGTTGAAGGGCTTTAGCTTCATTAAGTCTATTGTGCCAGAATCCACTTAACTCTGAGTTCGCAAAGAAACTTGAAGGTTTTTCTTTTTTATGAAACCGAGTTAACTCGAGGAGAAACAAAGTTGATAGGCAAGCCTGGATCTGTTTCTGGCTAATCTTTCGCATTACAAGACAAAGGTAAGCGGTCTTTTATACAATCTCAGTGTATCCTGCACAAGTTTCATTTCCTACTCGGTATTTGAACAAGTCACTTGACTGAACGAGTACGATATTTGACCGAGAGTTTGAAGTCTCGAGTTGAAGACAAAGTTGAAGTTAATTGTTCTTTTACTATTTTTGTTAGTACATTTTACTTCTAGAAGGTTACACTTTACGTTTTTTTAGATAACTGTTAAATCAGAAGTTCAACGGTTTTAAATTTAACAATCTTGTACTATTTCCTCTTGAAAACTACGAGGTGAAACTGTCTCTCATCAAACTCCGTTGTAATTTTGGTTGTTTTCATTTCAAAAACGAAAGTTCGTATTGTTTGTTTGGCCAAGTGAATTCGCCCACGCATTAAAATAGTAATTAGCTAATTACTAATTTCAGTAATTACAAAGAAATATTGATTTATATTTCAGATTTGCACTCTCTCTTTTTTTCTATTCGATATATATCACCACCTTTTTTCTATTCTTCCTATTTCACGTGCTCTTTATACTTTTCACGGTTTCGTTTTCTCTCGCCATTCTAAATTTTTTCTTTCGATGTATATACGTAGAATCTCTTTTTCATATTCTATGTCGTTTTGTTTTGTTATTTTAATTTTCTTTGTTTTCAATGTATCTTCGTCTCATTTCACATTTCACTGTCTTCTTTATATGTCTGTCTGCCTGCCTGATTTCGGCCTGTCTGTCTAACTGTCTAAAACTATAAACATATATATACTATTCATGCGTGTGTGTTCATTACCTGCAGAGCTCAATATTATGAAAATTTCAATTAATTATTCCCCCGAAGGCCTGAAGATGATCTCAATAATGATCGAAACGTTGGCACGATAAAGAAAATGTTTTTCTGAAACCTACATCACACCAGACCGCATCTTACGATTTCTGAATAATTATCGATTAACGGTCAATCATCACCACATGTTAATTATTCTTTTTATGTAAAATCTTGGGTGAGATATGACAATTTAACTGCCGAAGAAGACTCTCATTTCATGTTTGCATCAAATAGTTGCCAGATCCATCTTATTTCGGGTTACGATTGGCCAAATAACTTCTTTCAATTAATTAATCTTTATGTAAGGTATTGGTTGAAATGAAAAAGTTAGTGACACGAGCGGGATTCGAACCCACGACCTTCGGCTCAATACGCCGCTGCTGTAACCAATTGAGCTATCGTGTTGAGGAGTTCATGTCCGAGTGGATCGAAGTCAGGATAGCTCAAGTGGTTAGAACAGCGGCGTATTGAGCCGAAGTTGTAGGTTCGAATCCCGCTCGTGACATTAACTTTTTCTTCTTTTACATAAAAAGAATAATTAATTGAAATATTTTTTTTTTTTTACTTAGACCGGTAAAACCATAAATGGATTATGAAAATTGCCTTGCTTGTCCTAGATCCAAGGCAATTTAATCCCTTACAATAACCAAAATCAATTTTCTTTTTTTAAATATATTGTTCATTGACTAAAGTCATGGATTGAAACTTGTAATTAAGTGAGGGATCAACGTCTGGACTATATAGCGGTTGTAGTAGAAGTTTGATGGTACGAAAATTTTCTGAGTTCTCTTTTTTCTTGCTTGGCTGATGTGGTAAAGACTGCACCAAGCTTACAATAAAACAATTAATTAAGGTTTTTCTCTTCACATCTCAACCGCACGTTTTGAATTTTTCCTCCTTTTTGCCATTTTTCAAATGTCGTGAAATCTATTCGATTCCCGGCGACAAATGAAATGGCGGTTGTGATGGGAAGTTGGTGTCCTAGTGGATCGACGTCACGATAGCTCAAGTGGTAGAACAGCGGCGTATCAAGCCGAAGATCGTGGGTTCGAATCCCGCTCGTGACATTGACTTTTTTATCTCAACTAAAAACCTTAATTAATTGTAATATATTAATTGGTCAAGCGGACCACGAAATTAGTGAATTTAACATTATCTTCACATTATTTTTCTTTCTGCTTCCCTTCAAACTAATCCCTCTCACACTATCTCACCCACTTCCTCTCTCTTCTTTTTGCTTGCTCTCTCACTCTCTCTTTCTCTCTCTCTCTCTCTCTCTCTCTCTCTCACTCTCTCTCTCTCTCTCTCTCTCACACACACAATACACACAGACACAGACACAGACACAGACACACAGACACACACACACACAGACACACACACACACACACACACACACACACACACACACACACACATTCAGTGATACCAGTTTCCAGGCATCTGGTATAAAACGCGCCAAGACCAAGTAAGTTACAGTGATAGTCTATATGGAAATACACTAAGGACTAGAATTCATACAAATCTTGTGCAAAATGTCATTGTCTTTATACCAAAAGAGAGGAGATTTATAGGCTGTTATTACCATTAAACGATAAGCATAACACATGGACAAAATTTTGGCACTAAAGGGGCCTCATCGGTATAAAGTCCAGAGCCTTTAGGATGGCATCAATGCCACGTCAGATAGTGACGAGAAAAATTAAATTTGGATACTATATCATACACTGTAAACGGTAACGAGGAGGCTGATAAATTTTCCAAGGGAAGTTCAATGAGAATATCTATTGGCTCTGAACTTGAAGCTGCAGAAACAACCCCGTGTAGATATGTTTTTTTTTACGTTTGCAGCAGAGGTTATATGAACCCTCGGGGTGTATTTGAAAAACGTCCGATTGTTTGTATGTAGGGTTTGAATGCAGAGTCGCTGGATTCGAACTCGGGACCTTTATCTTACAGCATAAACCGCAACGTCCTCGCTGAACGAGTTTAATTAATTTATTCTTTTTGTTTTAATCCACATTTTACGGAACATGTCTCTCTCTCTCTCTCTCTCTCTCTCTCTCTCTCTCTCTCTCTCTCTCTCTCTCTCTCTCTTTCTCGCTGTTTTCTATTCTACCAGTTTTCTATTTATACCAATCTTTTATACCGCAATTGCTTTTCCAATAATAACACTATTTTATTTATACTTTATCTGTTCCGTCAGAACCTTGAAACTAATCCTTCATAAATTGTATAAATTTTTACCAATTTTTGTACTAATGTTTTTCATTATTATGATCTTATGCTTTTTTTTTAGGTTATGATGTTTAAAAGTATAAGCTAACTATACATAAAAATTTAATTACCTATAATGTTGAATTCGTCTCTCGGTGGCGTGCAGTCCGTGTGGTATGTGCAAGTAGGCTCGGAAATTCCCAGGTCATCAACGTCTGCTAGCTTCAGCTGGCCGTCCACCAGGACAAACTGCTGACGTTTGAGATCAGTAACCGCAAGGGAGCCGAGAGACGAATGGGCCAAATGGTGAAGAAGAGACGCAATGCTGTAGGCAACCTTAAACACAAAACCAAAAATGATTAAACTTTAAATGTTAGATCTTATAAACAATTTTTGTGTGGATGCGTTAGTTTGGTGGAAATTCCAATCGGGGAAGTTTTGTTGAAAAAGAGGTCGAAACGGCAAAGTAAAAAACTTTTTTGACGTCAGAATAAACGAGATGGACTGTGATTTTGTCCGAAAATTCCATACTGTCCTTACTATTCACGCCTGCCAAAAGAAAATCTGTCACGAAAGCAAGTTGTGTTTGAGACAAACGGAACGATTTCCCATTTTCTCAGTTCTTGCCGTCCTGTCAGAGGCACGCCGTCGGCCAGTACTCGAATAAATGTGGCAAATACGTGTATTCTCTTGCTCTATCTTTCGAGTGGAAAAACGTCGATTCTTTTCGGCAACATATTTCTATTATTGGCCCTAAACGGTTATTTCTTTCATGGAACGTGACGCCACCGGGAAAATTTTTTCTCTTGGATAAAAATAATTGAAATACCGATGAATCCCTGTTAATAAAACATGAAATAAAGAACACAGAAAATAATTTGTATTTTAACAAAATATAATCCTTCATGGCATTTTGTCTCATATTAGCCAGAGTGCGTATCACTGATAAAGAATATTTTAAGAGGAGCGGGTCTGAAATTAAAGCAACGACACTGAGGATCGAACCTAGACTGCCGGATTCACCGAGAGTGAAACACACCTTGTTAAAAGAGTTGTATTCAGCCAAATTTATGTACACAAAAATTATAAAGATACTTTCCTAAAACTGAATCATTTGGCCCTTCCTCTTTTTGTCACCACCCAATTCAAAGTGCTTACTACTTGAGCGGCACTTGCTTGCGGTATTTGCATTCCGTGTATTCCATTCTCAGCACAATTTTCTTAGTGGTTTTAGCCTTTTTTTCTGAAAATCGGCTTTGTCTGACCACCGTATCCCTGTTGTTTATGGTCGTATCTCCTCCTACCCTGGGAGGCGTGCCTTTCCTTCGACTTCTTGTACTGGGTCACCTTATGAAGCGTGTGCACTTTGCACTTCTTGCAGAAAGTACGCATCTGGTTTTTTTCCTTATGATCTATCTATGCATATTAACCATGGTGACGAATTTTTGTATGTGTGTTCATATTTTGGGAGGGGTTATCGTGAAAAAAGGGCCAGAGGCGACGGTGGGAATCGAATCCACGACCACGGAGTCTATGAGTCTATGAGCCGAGAGTCTCTCACGCTAACCACTCGGCTACCACGGTCCCGTATTATATTAAGCAGGGTGGGCTACCAAGACCCTAGGGGTTAAATGCTTGGGTAGAATCGTACCCCGTCCCTAAAAGGTAAGTCGCCTCACGTGTCCTGCATAAATCTCTTTGACCTGTGTCCACAAACCCGAAGATTTTGTACTATTTAATCTCGGGGAGTGATTTGGTGAAGTCCGCTCCTTCAAAGATTTCAAAGCTAGACCTAGCACCTATCACACGCTGCGAGGTAGTGCCTTGCCGTTTCTTATTTTATTTCGTAAAAACGGCAAAAGCGATCTGGTAGGATACCCATTACGAAGAGCTGTCTTCTCAGTGGGCAGTGGCCCGTCAGAATACCTATCAGCCTCCTAATTCCCTTCCTTGAGTTAGAGAATAGCCATTTCGATTCTGCTGGTTTGATCGCCTTAACAAACTCTTTCGATTGCTTGTGTCCGAGGGATAAATTCCACTCCCTAAGGAATTGTTTCATGCCCCAGTTATTAATACTCTCTTTCGCTGTGCTCATAGAGTCAGGTAACACCGGTTGTGGTCCGACAAACGCAGTATTAGAACCTTCTTTGGCTAGGCCATCCGCCTTTTCATTGCCATGGTGTCCTTTATGTGCTGGTATCCAAATAAGGGTTACCTTGTTCTCCAACCTGGAAGAGATTCTACTGATAAGATCTACATTTTCCTCCACCAGTTGTGAGGTTGACAAATCTTTTTGTAATGCCCTAAGACTAGCCTGACTGTCAGAAAAACTTCTAATATCTTTTCCTTTAATTTTACAATGGCCCAGATTTCCGCCTGAAAAACGAAGGTGTTATTACCAAGAAGGGAGGAGATGCCGATGCCTAATTTTGGTATGTACATTCCTGCACCACGCCCTCTACCTCTGGTAAGTGATCCATCTGTGTAGCAGTCTATGTTACGATGCTCATCATCCAAAGTATAATTATAATTACAAGGGGTGACTACCTGAAAGTGTTTTTTCCCCGAAGGGGTTTTAATCTTTTTATCACTAACGCTTAATAATTGACCGTTGACCTTACTCAATTGTTGTGAGATTTTCGAGTGACCTATGTTATTGCACTTATATTCCACCTGCCCTCGCTAATTAATCGAGCTGATTAGTGCCCTGACCTTAACCTCAATGTGAAGAGGTATGTTATTGGTTATGATTTCAAGTGCTAAGGTAGGTGTAGTTGAAAATGCTCCTGTCATCATCAAACAACCTAATCTTTGAAATGACCTTAATTTATTACTGTTTCCTTTATTTTCTAGACCTTTCCACCATACTAAAGCTGCAAAAATAATCATTAAGACAGCGCTACAACGCTACAAGCAATTTAGTCGACTATATTGAATCTATTCTATCGAATAATGTGCCACTGGATTCGAACCCTGGACCTTTAACTTACAGTAGTGAGCACCGTTTAAACCCCTGAACTATTGCGGCCACCGACGCCTCGGAATTTGTGTTTCCTTATTTCTCAGTTATATAGTAAAATCGATGAAAAATCGATATTATACGACAATAGACAGCGTTCTGGACAGTGACTGGATAGGCGTGAAATACAAGTTCACTTCCCAAAACCAAACATACACCCAAAAAAATTATTCAGTACAGCTCAATCCTGGTGAAACCATCACTGCTGGAAAGTACTGTATGAAATTAATGAGATGGAACTAAAACTGCGACATTTATGGCATTAATCAATCGGAAGTGGCCTATCTTCCTTCCAGACAACGCACGCCCACACGTCGCACAACGGAATCTGTCACGTCTTCATGAGTTAGGTTAAGAGGCTTTACCGCATCCACCATACACACCGGATCTTTCTCCTATTCATTTTTAAACATCTCAGCAATTTTTGTGCGAGAAATGGTTCATAAGCCAAAATGAAATTGAAAATGCATTTCAGGATTCTAGAGATCCTAGTTTCTACTCAAAGCATTCATTCTGCTTTGGGAAAAATGTAGAGATAGTAATGGAAGTTGTTTCGATTATATATATTTTATTGAAGTTAGGTTGTAGCTTGCTTTTACTTAACGTTAAAAATCATCATTATTTTTGCATCAATCTAATATAAAATTTTAAACTCAACCCAATATTTTATATACCTAATTTTGAAGCGACATTACTCTGTTTTTAAAGAATTTGGATTTACCTATTTATGAATATAGAGGGAAAACGAGTGAAGCCAAGCGATCAAGTCAAGTACTTGGGAGTAATATTAGGCGATACCCTAAACCCAGTACACCACGCTATTAAAATAAGGGAAACGACAAGAAGGGTGTACAATAGATTGAGCGTAATAGCGAGAGTGGAATATGGACTAGCACAAAAGCTCTCCACAATCTATAAAAGTGTCTTCCTCCCAATAGTAAGTTATGGTGCAGCCAGATGGGCCAAAGCAGCTAGCAAAAGCAAAGCTATAATAGAACAAAGCCAACGAATAGCTCTTATAAGAACCACAAAAGGGTACAGGACAATTTCAACACATGCCCTACAAGTATAGACAACGCACCGCCAATAGACCTAGTCCTTAACGAAAGGGTGATCATCCACCAAAAAAAGAAAAATGAGGCTAGTGATATAGGAACAAGCCAAGGAGAAATAGACTGGTTCCGAAGCACAACGGTGAAGGAGGCAAAAGAGTACTAGGGAAAAATGACTATGGCATCATGGCAAGAAAGATGGACAAATAGCAATAAAGGTCGACTAACATCCAAATTTTTCCCAAGCGTTGAAAAAAGACGAAAAGCAAAATGGCTACACCCCGACTACTGGACAACCCAAATGCTATCAGGACATGGAAATTTCGCAAGCTATCTTCATAAATATAAGAAAAGAGAAAGCCCTTTATGCTCTGTTTGGAGCACTGAAGAAGGCGCCTAAACTCTTCAGCTGTATCAAATTCAAGGAAGAAAGAGAACGTTTGCGAAAGACCATCACCTCAGCAGAATGGCCGCCTAATCTCCAAAAGCTAGTCTGTGATATCAAATCATTTGAAGCACTAAAAGACTTTGCCCCAAATACGCTTAAATGAACAAGTCCCTATTTATTCTAATTATTAAGTCCTAAATATTGTTATTATTGTTAGAGTTTTATTACCGTTATTTATTGCATAATTAAACATATGCTTAGGTTTAGGGTTCCGGGCTGTTTTCCTCTTTTTAGTAAGAACATTTTAGATAATATAAATAAATAGAAAATAAAACCAAGGAAAAGTAAATGTGCAAGGGGAAACCAGCAAGGGAAGACCTTTTGTTTTAGGTTCTAAAATGAAAATATGGTCCCTTCAAAAACCGACCAGCGGTCTCGCCCGAAGGAAAGATCGTTGGGAGGTATTTTTATCCCATTTATTTGAAATCCCTTAGATATACAAATCCGATTAAGCTAAAGCGTTTGTCCGCCGGTATGGGGTCTTCCTCAGGTACGGCGGGGTGGTGGAAAGGGTAAAAAAAAAGTGACAACTAACGCATGACGAGGAAAAATTGGGATAAGTCGTTTTGGATCATTTTGGTTTACTGTTCCTTGATGATTTTTGATCTTTTCAATTTTTAATAATAATTTTAATTGAAGTTATCTGACTTTATAAAGCAATACACATTTTAATTATTAGTCCTTTTAAGATCAAACATCCACTCAAAAATATTTTTCTAGTTAGTTAATAAAATAATTTCATTACAATATTGATTTTTCCAACGGTAAAAAATAATATCAACGCTTCGCTTATAATTTTATCAGTTAATTGAAAAAAAAAAACTGGGTCAATTAAGAGTGTAAAGCAAAGAATAAAGGTTTAAAGCAAACGGTCCGTACTAATTTTAAACGCATAAGAAATGTCAAAAACATCCAGGATTAGAATCTAATTAAATATAGGATTTTATCTTTGATGACCAGTGTTGTGAAAAAATCTACTCGCATATCGACAATCAATCGTTCTCTCCATACCCGCAACTTTCACATCATTAATCTGGCACCAGGGATGATAGATGGTGTTCACTAATCCTTGAATATTGAGGTCAATATTAAAGTACTAATACGCTGATGTATTAACCAGAGAGGGATTGGGATACACCATTCGACCGAACAGATTCATCAATACATAAATTGTTAATGAATATTCAACCGGCGCCCTCGTCGATGATATCCTGACAAACGGAAATCCTGATTGCGAATTGTTACGAGGCTCGTGTTTAAAACAGGAAAATTCCGAAATAAGGAAAATTTTTTGAAGCGTAATAATTACGTTTCAACGATTTCCATGATGGGAAATCAGATTACAATACAAAAAGTCACATCAAGGTTGCTATAAAATTAAAAGGCCTAAAATTTCATAAAAATAAACAATCAATAACTAGTTGTGGTTAAGAAAAAATAAGAACGTTGAAAATGGAGGAATTGATTCAATGAAAAACGCAAACCTGCAAACAACCACAATTATTAAACAAAGAACATACAAACAAATAAAAATAATACTTGCTTAATTAGTCATTGACGTAAACATGTAGCTTTTTCCTGCAATTAAGCTTTTTAATTAGAAATTAACCATTTTAAACTCAAAATTAACCTTTCTTTTTTAATGTATGGTGTTTAGTGACCGTTAATTAATGATTATTTGGAGGTCGTGAGATGCGGCCTGGTGTGACCTAGGTTTAGAAAAGCATTTTCTTTATCGCCCCAACGTTTCGAACTTTATTGAGATCATCTTCAGGGCGTGGGATTTACAAATTGTTTAAATTATACAAATACATATAGAATGTGGAAAACCAAGTATAATTTATACTTTGTTTGTAAATCCCAGGACCTGAAGATGATCTCAATGAAGGTTGAAACATTGGCATGATAAATACAATGTTTTTCTAAAACCTACGTCACACCAGACCGCATCTCACGATCTCCGAATAATTTCTTTATCAAATCTTGGAGTCGGCAAACTACATTGGATATCGCCAGCTTTCTGTTCCTTACCATTGCGTATCTTTGCTTATTTTCCTCGCCGTTTTAAAACCCAGGGAAGTTATGATCTTTTATGGTAAAACCGCTGCACCTCCGGCCTTTGTTAATGTTCCCAGTCCATTCACTCTAATAAATTATCACACCCCAGATTTCTTTTACAATAAAGTACAATTCTCAATAGTGCTTAGAGTAATAGAAGATAAGTTCTCCATTCTCGCTAATAAATTACATTCACACCTGATGCCGTTCATACTACCCGGGGTACTCAATATTCCTCGGTATCCCCGCAAATAAATTATATTCACATACCAGACCTCGTTTACACTACCCAGGGTACTCAGTATTTCACAGGGTAATTGGTGATAAGCCTCTCCATTCACGCTAATAAATGACCACACACCAGACTTGGTTTACACTACCTGGGGTACTCAGTATTCCTCGGGGTAATTAGGGATATACTTCTCCTTTCACGCTAATAAAATACACCCACACGCCAGACTTGGTTTACACTACCCGGGGTACTCAGTATTCCTCAGGGTAATTGGTGATAGGCCTCTCCAGTGGTCAGCGATCTATGTCTGCTGCCATGCCCCAAGCCATAGGTCATTCGGGATGTCTAGTTATGTTATTATAAGCGTTCCACACGAGGGCATCTACGTGCCATGATCTTCTCGACCCACCCTCCGCAGACAAGGGCCCGAAGCCTTATTTACATTTACTAAATTTATATGCGTTTCTTTCGTTCCAGCGGATTCTGCATTCATTTTTTATAGCATTGCCCATCGTCTTTGTAAATCTGCTGGACCTACTGAGTTCGTGGGGGTCGTGTGATCTGATCGTGGCTAACTTCGCTGTCTGATCTATTTGTTCGTTTCCGGTTAAACAAATATGGCCGGGAACCCATGACATGACGACCTTTTTCCCCACTGACTAACCTCCTCACCGAAATAAACAAAAC
This sequence comes from Cimex lectularius, assembly GCF_000648675.2. Classification (NCBI taxonomy): domain Eukaryota; kingdom Metazoa; phylum Arthropoda; class Insecta; order Hemiptera; family Cimicidae; genus Cimex; species Cimex lectularius. The sequence goes on along the minus strand of NW_019392682.1, from coordinate 644,299 downwards.
TAACCAAGGTAGCGTAAATATACGTAAAAAACTATCACCTGAGTTTGAAAAATAAAATAATTAAAGCACGAACAATTAATTAATTTTTTTTTAGATATAACAATTCAATTATATATAATCTTAAAAGAGACGGAAGAGGGAGAGAGAGAGAGTGTGAGGGAGAGAAAGAGAGAGAGAGAGAGAGAGAGAGAGAGAGAAAATTCCCAATTTTCAAAAATATTCAAATAGATGGATGTGACATTTAATAAAGGAAAATATTTTTCATAAAAGAGCTACTCTACATTAAACAAATCTATTGGGCTGTAAGCATTTAGGGCTTAGTACGAACCAAATGTAATTAGAAAAATGATGAACATTTTGTTGCCTACAGTTAAAAAAATAAAACATTTCATTTGATGATTTGAAGTTCAGTAGAACCATAAGGAAAAAGTGAACGATTTTTTTTTTAATTTTTGCTCCAATGCTTGTAAGCAATGAACGCAAAGAAAAAAGGTTTGTCAAGTTTTCTTAAATCTTTTTTCGGAATTTTTTTTCTTACGCACCAGCTTATTCCGATCATGGGATGAGAAACCGCTTTTGATTTATTTCGTCAAATATTGAAGACGATCATTATTCATAATGGCTATGCACGGAGGGAAAGGGACGTCATTAATCACCCTCGGCCCATTCAAGTTCAAGGGGTGCTTAGATTTTAACGAAGAGTCCGTTTTTGCACCGCCAGCTCAACAAATCATTCTATGAAATTGTGAATTATTAAGTTATAATGCAGTGCATTAAAAGATTTATGAAGGTTCCGATAAAAATGGCCTGACGAACTGCATCAAATTTTTCATCAATTACGAACACAAAAGAAAAAAACATTGAGATTCTTTAAACTTATTTTTCGTTTTAAAATTTGTTGTATTTTATTGATCGACCTTTAACGAATGACGTGTTGCAACAATGCAAATTTTCAAGAGATAGGCAAGAAACACTTGGTCTCAGGTGAAACTTGACCTGAGTCTTCTCCAGGCTCGTTGGAATTGCCAGTCGACTATACTGACAGTGATTGAATTACGGGATCAGGCGTTCCTGGCAATTGAGTGCGGAAAGACAAGTGGAGTAATCGAGTTGCTTCCTGAATCTTCTGTTTAGACGAATGCCTGCTGACGTTTCAGTCCTCCGTCTGCTGAAAATAATAACATTAACGCTAATTCCATAAGATGGCCCTTTCTATCATCTAAGGTGAAAAAGCCATCAAATAAAAAACAAAACTTTATAAATGATATTACGTCGAGTCATATTGTATTTCCTGTCATCTGAGTCAGTAAGAACGGGTTCTATTGCTTTTTTATAAAGGTGGTTTTACCGAGATTCAAAAAGTATTGTTTTTAATCATCTATTTTAAGAATGTAGAATATGAACATAGAATTTTCTCTTATAACAGCAAATATTTATTTTTTCTATAGGCAAAAATTATTTTCTGTATATTATTAAATATATTGGATTAATTCATATTGGATTGGGTGGTTGAAAGAAAGAAGTGTGTGTGTGTGTGTGTGTGTGTGTGTGTGAAAGAGAGAGATATAGAGAGAGCAAAGATAGGTAACAAGAAAAAAATATACAGACAGAGAGAAGAGAGGGAGAGATACATCGAAAAAAGAATAGATATAATGATAACTGTAAAGACAGATATAAGAGAGAGGCGATATAAGGTGCATGAGAGAGAGAGAGAGAGAGAGAGAGAGAGGAGAGAGAGACATCGAAAAAAAAGATATAATATAGATAACTATAAATACAGACATAAAAGAAAGGCGAGAGAAAATATGTGAGATAGATAGATAGAAAGAGAGAGAGAGAGAGAGAGAGAGAGAGAGAGAGAGAGAGAGAGAGAGAGAGAGAGAGAGAGAGNATGTAATTTTGTCGTTATATTAATTACAACAGGTTATTTTAATGTAAACCAAATTAAACGAGATCAAAAATGCATAAGTTTTTGTAAACATTGTTTAATTATGATGGTTAGGAGTAACTTTATTTAAAACAATTTAAAAAAATTAAAACAATTTACAAACAATTTATTAGATGGTTGTGCTCATAAAATTTAACTAACAATTTATTACAAGGTTTTGCTCTAAATAGTGCATTAAGAACAAAACCCCACAAAAAGTTGCGTTGCGATTGTGATAGTGATTGTGACAAACGCTGTGGAATGTACGCGACATGTGCTTGCGTCGGATAGATGTGCACACCCCACCAAAACGTGGCAAGGCGTCGGGTAGCATCGGGTAGCGTCGCATGGCGTAGCATCGGGTAAGTGTGTTTCTGGCTTAAACTGACAGTATATATATATATATTAGAGACAGAGAGAGGTTATATGGCTGATAGCAGAAGGAAACGATTTATGAACAAATAAGGAAATAATGAAAGAAAGAGAGAGAGAGAAACAGAGAGAATGAATAGTAAAAAGAAGGGGAAAGAAAAAAAGCCAAAGTGATGGAGAAAAAGGAAATGAGAAAGAAAGAATTGATTAACTAATATGGTTTTATTTATGGCCGACAAAAAGATAAGATAAATAAAAATACAGTATATAGTCAGATAGAAGAAAGAAGGAAAAGAAAGTTTTACATAGATAGATAGAGAAAGAGTTTGAGAGAGAGAGGGTGGGAGGTTAAGAAGTCGACAGCAGAACGAAGCGATTTATTAAGGATGAAAGAAAGAAGGAAATAAATAAATAAAAAAAAAGAGAGAGAGAGAGAAAGAGAGAGAGAGAGAGAGAGAGAGAGAGAGGTTAAATGACTGATAGCACAAGGAAACGATTTATGAAGGAATAAAGAGATAATGAAAGAAAGAGAGAGTGAAACAGAGAGAATGAATAGTGAAAAGAAGGGGAAACAAAAAAAAGCGAGAGTGATAGAGAAAAAGGAAATGAGAAAGAAAGAATTGATTAACTAAGATAGTTTTACTTATGGCCGACAAAAAGATAAGATAAATAAAAATACATTATATAGGCATATAGAAGAAAGAAGGAAAAGAAAGTTTTACATAGATAGATAGAGATAGAGTTTTAGAGAGAGAGGGTGGGAGGTTAAGAAGTTGATAGCAGAAGGAAGCGATTTTTGAAGGATGAAAGAANGAGGGAGAGAGAAAAGGAAGAGCGTGAAAAATGTAAGTATCTTTATTACTAACATTTTCTTAGTTTATATTTAACGTATCCTTTATGAATGTTGTACAATTTTCGTTATAAAATGTTAACAGTGTTTTATACCATTGTTATAAAAAAATAACGATATTCCGAGAAATTTATGTTCCAACAGCAATACCCTAAGGATGAAAGCAAAAAAAACTTTTTTTATACCCTCCGAGGTTTTATCCTAAGTTCCTAAACCCGTCCGTATTCTACTTTAGTGTTAGTTTAAAATCGTGACGGATCACGGGTCAAGAATACCTTTCTCAGAATCGTGCAGTTCGGGTTCAAGCCGATTTTCATCAAGGTAACAAGGAAGGCGATGGTACAAGGGTATTTTTTTCCCCTATGTCCATTGTAAATCGGATTGGGCCAAATCCTCTTTCGACGATGATGTTATAAAAATCGAAGGGAAATACTGCATAATTAAAGTGAAAGAATGGCATCTGCGGATGCGAAAAGCAAAAATCTGGGTTGAAAAAATCTTCCCATCCATTTCAGATTAATCCGCTAAGAGAATATTATCGAAACGATTTTTAGTTTTCTCCCTAACCCTGTACAAAAATACTAAGTAAAATAACTGAAAATTATTTTTTTTTCTGAATATATTCATACGGTCTGACAGTTGTGAAAACGTAGACCAATTAGATAAATAACGTTCTTTTTAAAAAACACCATTCTTTCAATTCAAATTAAATCTGTCAGTTCTCTGTATTTATATAACAGTAAATTTAAAACTAAAGATACGTTTATTTTATTTATTTTTTATAAATAATCAAGTCTCATTGGATGATTTTATTTAACGCACGAAATCTCCAACAAGTTTTTACTTGTATCATAAATACTTTAAATAATAATTATATAGTAACATATTTAACGGCGTGTGGTACTGAATTTGAAAAGTCCTGCTTACAAAGTTTTTTTTTTCGATTCTCCATCCGAATATAATTAACTACCCCAAATGGAGATCTAAATTGCAGCAATTAAATTGTGTTTTTTCAGCTTAATTTAACTCCCAAGACTTGTCTTCCATCAAAAATATATATTATTAAAACTTTAATTTCCAAAAGGCCCTAGGGAAAGAAATAATTACGACCAACAACAGAAATTACCCAAAAAAATGATCTACTTTATCTGACATCTGACAGTCTACTACGTTGTACAATCTGCAAGTAAAATGACCAAAAAAATCCAATAAACGTACCCTAGCTCCTTATAGCTTTTGCCCCCACTGTGTACTATTCCGTCATTCTCATCTTTGCCGGATCAATTGAAAAGCTTCTACTTAAAGTTTGATATCAGCTTTCGGCACATCATCAATTAGAGAAACTGTGATTCTCCTGGTAACTTCTCTAACATCGCAGTTGTAAAAATAATAAATAAATATGTGTTAATTTATGAAAGGATTCTGCGTGTTTTGCAAGTGTTTGCAAGGCGAGAATCTATGGAAAAATAATTGGACTGAAGTCTTACTGAATTCAGCGGAATTAATATTTTATCTTATAACGTTTTGTTTTGCTATTTCACTCATGCACGTCGAAAAATATTCAAAGATTAACCATCCGATAACGCCAGAATTTCCAAATATAAAATTTCTATTTGCTCATTGTTTTCTAGTTGTTAAGAATCAAAACATGATGTACAATATGTAAAAATTATTATTGTATGAAGGGGATGGTGAGATGTAAAGTTGAGGTAGCGATCTGTGTTTATTGGTTTTTGATACCAATCTGGTCGATACACTCGTAATAAAACAACCAGATGGCACATTAATCACAGATTGGTATCAAAAACCAAGAAACACAGATTACTACCTCAACTTTACATCTCACCATCCCCTTCATACAATAATAAACAGGGCCAAAGGTTACTTCACAGAATGATTACCCTGAGCCATGAATCATTTCACCAGAAGAACATAAACATATACAAGCAAATCCTCCATAACAATCTCTACACTAAACACATAATTAACAGAATAATCAACAATTACAACTCAACACTAACACCATCCACTGTTACTAATAATACTACATTAAGTCTATCGAATACAAACAAGCCAGCATACATTTCCATGCCATTTATCCAAGGCCTATCACATAAACTAAACACATTTCTCTCGTCCGATAACTTCAAAATAGCTCTCAAAAATTGTAAAACAATTCAAACACTTTTTTTCAAAATTAAAGATCCCACACCAATAACAAAAAAATCTGACGTAATCTACAAGATCAACTGTTTAAACTGTCCGGCAACTTACATCGGTCTTACATCCCAATTTCTGGACAAGAGAGAAAAACAACATATTTATAATTGCAAAAAACCCAAGCAAAATCCTACAGCACTCGCTATCCACCATTTCCACCTCAAATAAAGCATTTGTACTCAAAGTGTTTCTTTTATGAAAATTGGACTCTTAAGGGGCAACATATTTTTCCATTACAAAATCCATATTAGCCTATGGTATTGTTTCCTGGGGAGGTACTAATAAATACTACACCAATACTCTGGATGTAACAACAAACTCACTTCTTAAAATTATTTTACGTAAACCGTATAGGTATAATACGAAAAAATTATACAATGAACTTAATGTAATGAATCTATACGAAATATTTATGTCTGTATATATATATATATATATATATAATATTGTAACTGCTTACATCAGAGAATATAACACAAGACACAATTCATTGGCTAACTCACATTTTTACAATGTAAAAACTACGAAAGATTATAACTGTTCATTAAATTTATTTAGAAATCGTGAGATGCGGTCTGGTGTGATGTAGGTTTCAGAAAAACATTTTCTTTGTCGTGCCAACGTTTCGATCTTTATTGAGATCATCTTCAGGGCCTGGGATTTACAAGCATTGTTTATATATTACAATTACTATTTATTACACTATTGATTAAACACAATTCTCTTGTCCGATAACTTCAAAATAGCTTTCAAAAATTATAAAACAATTAAAACATTTTTTTCCAAAATTAAAGAGCCCACAACAATAACAAATAAATCTGACGTAATCTACAAGATCAACTGTTTAAACTGTCCGGCAACTTACATCGGTCTTACATCCCAATATCTGGACAAGAGAGNTTTTTTAAAAGTAAAAACTAATGAATTTTTGATCTCGGTTAATTTGGTTTATATTAAAATAAGTATGTTGTAATTAATATAACGACAATAATACATATAGTTTGAATAAAAATATGAGTGTCCGGTTCTTTTGCCTTCGACTGTACTCGATGCTACCCGACGAAATCTGGACAGAGGGGATCGTAAAGCGTAGAGTAGGGTAGCGTTGCATAGCATAGGGAGTAATACAATCTTACGGAAAATTTGTCTTTGGATTTGCGTCGGGTAGCGTCGCATGGCGTTGCATCGGGTAAGTGTGTTCCCGGCTGTAAGCAATCAACAGTTTAAACAGAAACTTATCCTTCAAGTTTATTTCTTTTTACGTTTAATTTACATTCCACCTTTATTGCCAAACATTCATGATCATAACATGCTGGCTAATGTGATTACTCAAGAAGTGCAGTTCAAGGCTGGTTGGGTCAAGGTCTTGTTGGAAAGAGCGCAGGAACGATATGAAAATCCATGTATAAATATCTATGTAGAGATCGATCTGTTACTTTAGGAGGCATAGATTATATTATGTTTGGATTAGTGCCTTAGGATCGCGAGTCAATGTCCGCTTCGTCGCCTGATGGGGGGTTGGTTTTTATTTGGTAAAGTAAGCAAGTCCGTTCAGGACAGTGGAGAATTTATGGTCGAACAGGCAAAATATAACGAAGAAGATTTTTTGTATTCTTCACGTGTCAAATGACGAACCGTCCGGCTTCCGGTAGTTTCGCCCTTTGAATATAAGCAGCCGAGCCAGAGGTAGTTGATAAATACTTGAGAGCTGTTGAGAAAGCCGGCGGGTAGAGAAACCGCAGACATTGCCGGCACTCCTCTCTCCTGCATAATCTCCCATCCGACTGTTTCGAAATTGTCAACCGGTCTGAATCCCAAGGTCAGTTTGTAATTTTCTTCCTCCCTCGTTGCTAAATAACACAAAATGTTTTCAGCTACTGTTTTCACCTTTATGCCAGGATATTTTGGACGTTCATGTTTGATATGTACAATTGTTCTCAGAGTATGTAACTACTCTACTCATTATTAGTGAAATTTGATCAATTTATAAAATAATTTTTTCTTTGCTATGTGTTTAGTATATAGTATCCAATGTATATATATTTATAAACCTATCAGTGTATGGTATTTATCTGTATATATACTACGCTTGTTGTGGGCATCTGCGTGTTAAATAAATAAATAACATAAAACCATAAAATTGAACAAGTTCAAATAGAAATAATAAGATAACCATTTAAAACTAAATTCAATAATTTCGTGGTCCGCTTGACCAATTAATTAAGGTTCTAGTTGAGATAAAAAAGTCAATGGCACGAGCAGGTTTCGAACCCACGATCTTCGGCTTGATACGCCGCTGCTCTACCACTTGAGCTATCGTGACCTATTTCTACTCACTCAAAGTGTTTGTCTTCTGTGTAATTGTGCCATTTTGCGTGTCGTGTCGAGAGTTCCAGTGAGATTTTGCTATTTTGTGTTTATATACGTTACATTTTGAAGGGATGGGGAAGATTGTCGCCTTCGTCGGCTCTTTTCACCTCAAAGAAGCCGACGCCTTATACAAAAATGTCTTTTCTATATCGATATCTATACGACACGAAAGAATGGCACAATTACACAGAAGACAAACACTTTGATTGAATATATAAAAAATATATTTTGCATTATATAAATTCACTTTTCCACATCCAAAATGTAATTGTTATATGTAAACAATGTTTGTAAATCCCAGGCCCTGAAGATGATCTCAATAAAGATCGAAACGTTGGAGCGATAAAGAAAATGTTTTTCTGAAACCTACATCACACCAGAACCGCATCTCACGATTTCTAAATAAAGTTATATTAATTACAACATTCTTATTTTAATCTAAACCAAATTAAACGAGATCAAAAATTCTTAAGTTTTTATAAAATTTATTTGATTATGATGGTCAAGAAGAAAATTTATGAGAAACACAGAAATAAGTTTTTATTTAAAATGTTTAACAAACAATTTATTACATGGTTGGGCTCATAAAATTTAAATAAAAATTTGTTATATGGTTATGCTCATAAAATTACACCATTTTCGTCGAATAGCGTCAAAATAGGACACTTATATTTTTTGTAGTTTATTTCAAACTAAGTATATATAATTTTGTCATTACATTAATTACAACAATCCTATTTTAATGTAAACCAAATTAAACGAGATCAAAAATTCATAAGTTTTTATAAAATTTATTTCATTACGATGGACAAGAAGAAAATTGATCAAAACACCGGAATAACTTTGTTTAAAACAATTAAGTTTAACAAACAATTTTTTACATGGTTGGGCTCATAAAATTACACCATTTTCGTCGAATAGCGTCAGAATAGGACATTTATATTTTTGTAGTTTATTTCAAACTAAGTATATATAATTTTGTCATTATGTTAATTACATCATTCCTATGCTAATGTAAACCATATTAATCTAGATCAAAAATTCATGTTTTTATAAAAATTGTTTTTGAATTTGAAGGTTTTGCTCAAAATAGTGCTTTAAGAACAAAAGAGACGTGGCGATTGTGATATACACTGTGTAACCGTACGTGGCGTGCGCTTGCGTGAATGTGCGTCTACCAAAACGTGGCTAGGCGTCGGGTCGCATCGGGTAGCGTCGTATGGCATCGCATAGCGTGTGTTCCCTGTTTAACTGTTGAAATTTTTCTAAATATTCCTATACTCTATATACTCAAACTTGCGTGAGCAACACGCCATTTAACAACATACACCTTCCAAGTAACACAAAATTTTACGGTTTCTTTAAATTCTTCTTCTATTATTATACCTATGGATATTTTTTTGATCTATCGCGAAAAATAATTAATAACCTGGGTTTTGTTATAAATAAAACACAAAAACTTGAAGTACAAAAGCGCATTTGTATACACAGGGATTATTAAAAAAAAATTCGCTTCTTTCATCTTGTGTCCCCCTGCGGCAAAGGGGGTGACATGAGATTTGCTTCCCCTCAAAGGACTACTTCATTGTGATGTGGTTCCAACAAATAACGGAGTTAGAACCCGGCTAGAACGCTTTCCCTTTTATGCTTGAGGTGGCCGTATAAGTCGTTCAATCATTGGGTGTCAATATTTGAACGGAGCTTTTTACTGAGGCAAACACTCCCACTGTGTCACCATAGCGGGGTGGGCTTTCTCCCAGATTGCCGAAGGGACGAGACCGGGAGGAGAATTGGATCCGCACTTTTTTCCCGTTTAGGCAAATCGGTTTGGCTAATAGACATGATTAGAAACCATTCGACGACGATTCCTAGGCTATCGCGGATTTGTAAATCAAGGCCCGGATTGAATTCCATTCGAAAACCTCTTCCCGTTACGACAACGCTAAAAAAATCAAATTTACTACCTAATCGAATGAGATCGCTTATCCTTAATACTGACAGTGTTTTTATGGCTACTAATGAAAAGTGCTGCAGAGTAATGAACCTGCAGTTCGCTTGTTTATGATCATCCGGGTCGTTTTATGACTGGTCTGTCTGTTTTCCCGTGTTTGTCCATTTCTATGCGATTCCGATGTTATCGCAGATTTGGGATAAAGGCTGACCCAGACATATAATGATTGCGTCCCACTTGGAAATAACCGAACGACCGGATTATGCTTCGACATCTACTTAATTTTAATGACGCAACGTTGGGTCAAACTTCGTGAAACTTTACGTACTATTAAAACATTTCTTTCTTAATGCATGGACTGAAGTAAAACCAACAAAATTGTAGTGAAACTATTTTTGTTTTGTTTTTTATTTTTATTACAAGAAATGGTGGATTTTAGAACATACAAAAAATGTCCTATTTCCGTACATGCGCCCCATTTTCTCATAAAGCGTAACACCTAAAAAGCCAAGTTTTTGCTACATTATTATAACACATAGACAAGAGAAAATTTAATTTTTCTGAAAAAAAAACTTGGAATTTGAGAAAATAGTGCTTTTCTGGTTTAGTTTTTTCCTCAACTGCTGTTACTTAAGAAAACCTTTTTCAGTCTTTAATAGTACCAAGTACTTACAAAGAAAAAAAGCAATCAATAATTGGGGGGAGTGTGTGTCCGAGAGGATCGAAGTCACAATAGCTCAAGTGGGAGAGCAGTGGCGTCTTTAGGCGAAGGTCGTGGGTTCGAATCCCGCTTGTGACACTAGCTTTTTTATCTCAACTAATACCTTAATTAAAGATTCATTAATTGAATGAAGTTATTTGGTCAATCGGACCACGAAATATAATGAGTTAATCAATAATGTCAAATAATTTTAGAGAACAGTTATCTAAATATTGAAAAAAACAACTTTCCAGAAAACGCGAACGTTTGAGAGATAGAGGTTTATATGTGTAAAAAAATAAAACCAAAAATATTAAAGTAGTTTATAAATTAGAAAGCAAAATATAGACAAAATATTTTTTATAGAAAAAAAGGGGAATTGGCTGTGCCCTTGGCCTGCGGAAGCTGGATTTAAATGGGAAAAGGGCATATTTTCTATGTTGCGCATAGGGCATACCAAGGCATACCATCTCGTCTCACCCACCCTGGGAGTCATGGCCCACTTTATGTGGAACCACGGCAACAGTGGGTGGTATAGTGTGGTTCGAGACTCGAGACCCCGAAACGGCTCACATCGCGTTCTCATCGACGGCCCTTTTTTCTCATTCCGAGCTCCTTCATTCTATCCTGTGACCCCTCCTAACCCATGGTTACAAGGGGGGTATTCGGGCACAGAATAAAGGTGCAGCCCAGAGAGCGTGGCAACCTCTCTAAAGCACAAGCTGTACTCGTGTCGGCCTAAGGGTCGGCATGGGCGGCGGGTGCCTTAGCAGAGTCACACGAGGGCCAGTGCACTAGATCCTGTCTGCAAAGACGGGGGAGGCTGTATGGCCATCTGTACCACGGGGTGACTGAAAAGTTCCAAAACCAGCCCTAGTCACACTGGGAAAGGTTTCGTGGTGGTGCGTGGTGACGCCCCTGGCGGGAACTTAGACAGAGGCTGCCTTCTATTTGTGACCTTCGTGAAGCTTGCGTATGACCAACGTACAACCCCCCGGCCTCACGGGAGACGTTGCGACCGGACGACAGCATGTAAGCGTTGAGGACGTAATGATCATGCTACAGTCCCTCGAATGCGTAAGTAAGCGAATGGAAGCGGGTAGTGAGTCGGTGTCTTTGACTCGAGTATGCTTTGCATTGTTGTGCGTATGACCGGCGTGGTGCCCTTGGGGAAGCGAAGGATCGGACCACCTAGGCTGAGCTTATGGCATCCCTCGAATGCGCATAGCAGGTGTAGGCTGAGCTTGATAAGAGACTTTACGTAGGCGGTGCTCATCTAGGGGGTGGGTAGCAATTCCACTTTAAACTAAAACCGCTGCCGGTGGCCTTCTCTAACTAGTGAGTACGCGGTGGGGGGGACGGGCCGATGTATTTCGGCCTGTTAGCACCTCGCGTGCGGCATACGACCCGATGCACAATGCGGGCCCGACCATTCGGAGTGGACAAGAAGAGAGCGTGGTTATACCGGCTCTTAGGGGCTGGGAAACTTCTACCCCAACGCTGCGGCGGTAACACCGTTCCGTCGTATGCGGAAGTGCGTCAGCTCTCATCTTGAGAATCAAAACTTCCGATAAGGCCGAATTGGCCAGGTGCGGACGTTAAAGATCCTCTTGTCTTGTTGACGATGAGTACTCGGGAACACAACCCCGAATGACCTATGCTCAACAAAAACTGCAAACACAGATTGCTCTCGGAGCCATGAACACTTTTAATTGTATATAAATCGTTGTACCTTCACGTATATGATATGCGTTATTTATCGGAACGAATGTATTTATTTGCATGAATGGAGGGGCTTGGAAAATGTATAATAAGTTAGATTACTTGAAAGACCACATACTCCAATAATGCCAAACCAGTCCATTGCAACTAACTACATTTCAATCTAAATTTCGCCACATGTTTTTCAAAAAAGATTATTTTTAATATTTTAAACTTTTAAATAAACTAACATTTTTTAAAATTAAGAGTAAATAGATTTTCTAAGGTTTTAAAAACTCGTACTCCTGCTCTAATTGTAGGTTAAACTCACCTTGCACAGTCTTTCAGAGCTAGTCGAACCGACAGAGTGGCCGACTAATTTGTTAAGTGTTTCCTCGAGATTCTGATAGATTCCTCAAGCTGACAATTAGCTAAATTGAAATCTGCGGTGGCTGGCAAGATTCCATTTTCCCCTTCGTCGATTGAAACCAATTTTCACGATATTTCCCCAAGACGTCGCCTTATTCCGGAATGAGACGTTGGTTTATTTCGGTTTAATTTATACCTAGGCGATGAACAAATACGCGAGATAATAATAAAATGAAATAAATTCGGGTTAAATAAATGTAAAATGTGGCTATAGTAGTGGCATGTAAAGTAAACAAACGGAAATTTATATTCATTTTGTATCCTTGATAAACCATCTAAATCAATGTTTTTGAAAAACATAAAATAAACAGAACCAAAGAAAAAATGACAAAAAGTAAAGTAAATCATAATATATTAAAGTATATAAGTAAAGTAAACGTAATATATTTTTAGTAAGATAATTTGATGAAGTTTGGTATATACACAGACGCTAAGTTAAGATAGATAGAGAGATAAAGAAATAAGAGATAAAACTGTAGGTAGATAGAGTGAGATATACAAAGATAAAATGGTAGGTGAATAGAGATATCCTTAGATCAAAAGTTAGATATATTCGTACACACTAAAGTTACGTAAATGGATAGATAGATAGAGGTATAGAAAGATAATAAATTTATTGTAAAGATAATGTAAAATGTATATATATATATANGAGAGAGAGAGAGAGAGAGAGAGAGAGAGAGAGAGAGAGAGAGAGAGAGAGAGTTAGGAAAGGAAATTATAGGTAAATTTCCGTTATATATGTATATATTATACAGGGTGGCCACATCGATTCAGCCACACTTCCAGATCTTTTAGGAAATTGAACGCTGAGTAAAAAAGGTCCTACGAGCCTGTGTCCGCAAACCCTTCAGTTCCGAGCTACAGCCAACAAACCATGAAAACCACGTTTTTTGACCTTATTCGTGAACTTGTTAGTAAACCGTTAGCCTGACGGTAAAACTGCTCGAAACAACATCTGTAGAGGATTAATTTCTGCGTCGAATGAGAGTAAATCCAGCCTTATCGGCCGAAAATTTCATTTTTGGTGATTTTTCGAAGTTAGGAGGTTAAGGGGTCACAAAATTCACCATTTCTGACATTTTTATCCAAAATTCACAACTTGAACACCCTATCAAAAAATTCTCCGTTACAAAGCTCCAAACTCCGCTCACTATCGCACTAGCAATGCAGAAATTGTCGCTATTTTTCGCTCAAGCTATTGTAATGGTTTATTACAATAAATAAAATGTAATGTACATTAAAGGAAGCGGACACTTTCTAAAATTGTTAAGTAAGCCGTTCAAATTTTTCGTACATTATTTCATTCAGTAGGGGGTACTAATCAGAAAACAGTAACATTCTATTTGGGTGAAAAGCAGTAAATTAGCCAAAATTCGAATGTTTCATGAATCGGACTGGGGTTGGTCTAATGTGACGGAGAATTCGATCACCAACAAACGAGGTTTGTAACGAAGAATTTTTTGATAGGGTGTTCAAGTTGTGAATTTTCGATAAAAATGTCAGAAATGGTGAATTTTGTGTACCTCTTCCCCTCCTAACTTCGAAAAATCGCCAAAAATGAAATTTTCGGCCGATAAGGCTGGTTTTAATCTCATTCGACCCAGACATTAATGTGTGGGGATTAGTGACGGTTAATCGATATTTATTTAGAAATCGTGAGATGCGGCCTGGTGTGATGTAGGTTTCAGAAAAACATTTTCTTTATCGTGCCAACGTTTCGATCTTTATTGAGATCATCTTCAGGGACTGGGATTTACAGACCCAGACATTAATCCTCTACAGATGTTGTTTCGACTCTCTCTCTCTGACTCGTTCTCTCTCTTTCCCTTTATCTGTCTATCTACCTATCCGTATTTTAATATATTTTTCTATGCCTATTAATATATATATATATATATATATATATATATATATATATATATATATATAATAACCAAAACACAATAATAATACAAAAAAATAAATGAAATAATACAAATACATTTATTACAGACATAGCACTAGATATATAAATAGAGAGAAATTTATACAGTCAGAAATAGAGAAAGGTACAATGTCATACAGACAGAAAATGTGATTATACTGGTGGCATATCGATTTACAGACAGATATGTATTCATTTTCCATCCTTTATAAACAAACTATATCAATATTCATCACAAATATAAAAAAACACATCCACAAAAAATTGACACTGAATTAAAGAAAATCGTTATATATTTTTAGTAAAATCTATTTGATAAAAAGATATTGCAAGCATGATGAAAATCAAAGGAAATCTTTTGAAGTCACGCGGAATGCTGTACTTGATGAGCCATGATAATTTTTTTGTTGTAAAGACTTGTTATATTGGAATATTTTTTCTTTACTCTCGGTTTGATGAAATTTTATTTTCTTATCCTAATAACTCATCTTGTTATTCAAAGATCCTGCCTCTTTTTGTTTATAATCGCATATTTTAAATATACAATTTACAATCTTATTTAATTTAATTCAGTTGAAAAAAAATCAAACCTTCTTAAGTAATTATTTGATGTAAGAGCTGAGAGCCTATTTTCCAAGATAAGACGTATAACATCAATACTTGATATATTACCATATCTAAGTTGGGAAACGTAGAAGGGCTCTTAGAAATTATTTGCAGAGGATTGGAAAGGACTCTTTATATCCGAAGGGCCGGCTTTCTTTAAGTAAAGAGCGTGAAGAAACCGAGGAGCCGAGGGCTCTTCATAAATCATTCCCTCCTTGATGTACAGGCGGGCATCATCACTCTACAGCTGTTCAACCCTCATCCCCTACAATAACATATAACAAAAAAAAAAGAAAAAAGAAAAAAAAGACCACTGCAGCATCTTTATCAATCTTCTTTAGTCTACCGCTCTACAAGCATTAAGACTCGTTTCCTCTCGCCTGAAGTCAAAATTCATAAAACTTACTTTATCACATTGACTTTTTGCCCGATAAATAATCATAAATACCAAAACGATCAGAAAAGAACACAAACAATAAACATAAAATATTGATAAGTTTGGTAGAGAAGAGAAAATTTGAAAAAGTCATTATTTGTATTTTTTTCTTTTTGACAGTGTGTTTATTAAAAATCTATCAATTCATTTGGTCTATTTAATTATTGAACTAATGACGAGTATTTTCTTTTCGCCTCTTCTTGAACACAAACAAACAGAACATATAAATTCGCGCATTCATTTTACCTTATGTCATTCAATTGATTAAGGTTTTTAGTTGAGATAAAAAAGACAGTGTCAGGAGCGGGATTCGAACCCACGACCTTCGGCTTGATACGCCGCTACTTTACCACTTGAGCTATCGTGACCTCGATCCACTCGGGCACTAACTTCCCATCTCAACTCCACCTTTTGAATTTTCCCTTCTTTTTGCCATTTTTCATCCCGCTCGTGACATTGTCTTTTTTATCTCAACTAAAAACCTTAATTAATTGAATGATATTACTTGGTCAAGCGGACCACGAAAACTAGTAAACTTACGTCATTAACTATTTTAAGATCTTGAAATGCGGTCCGGTGTGATGTAGGCTTTAGAAAAACATTTTTTTTAACGTGCCAACGTTTCGATCTTTACTGAGATCATCTTCAGGGCCTGGGATTTATAAACATTGTTTAAGTTATACAAATATAAGTAGGAAGTGAAAAAAATGAATTTATACAACGCTAGAAATTTTAGACTGAAGCAAAGCATTTGTGCTCAATCATAGATTTTCTTTTATGAAAATTGGACTCTTAAGGGCAATATATTTTTCCCTTGCAGAATCCATATAAGCCTATGGTATTGTTTCCTGGGGAGGTATTAAAAATGCTACACTAAGACTCTGGATGTAACTATAAACTCACTTCTTAAAATTAATTTACCTAAACCGTATAGATATAAAACGAAAAAATTGTACAGTGAACTTAAAGTAATGAATCTATACCAGATCTTTCTTAAATATTTATGTATATACAGGGTGAATTGCTACTCGTGCTACAAACTTCTCCAGTAGATTCTTCACCCTAAAATGAACAAAAAAGTTCATATTGTCCATGGTCCGATTCTCAACCATTTCAGAGTAATTTCGCTTTTTATCGATTTTGAAAGATATCACGTCCTGGCGTCGGAAAATCGTGATATCTTTTAATCTAAACATTTCTCTGAAAATCTAATAGCACCGTTGAAATTCCCGTTAATTTTTCAATAAGAAGATGACGGTGGCAAAATGTTTGGGCTAATTTTTTGTGTTTTATTTCAGCCAGAACTACAAAAAGAGTGGAAAATTGTGTAAATCGGAAAGTGTATAAAGTAATCCAGAGTTTCTAATTTTAGTCTCAGAAGGCAGCAAATTTGAGGAAAACTACCTGATTTAATAACGCTTCCAACGCACTCGTCATTTTCTTATTTAGTGGTTGTGAGACCAAGATGTTGATGACAAAAAGAGAAAAAATGGTGGTTCAAGGATTGCTAATGTTTGAGAGTGACTTGCTACTCGTGCTACAAACTTCACCAGTAGATTCTTGACCCTAAAATGAACAAAAAAGTTCATATTGACCATGGTCCGATTCTCAACCATTTCAGAGTAATTTCGCTTTTTATCGATTTTGAAAGATATCACGTCCTGGCGTCGGAAAATCGTGATATCTTTTAATCTAAACATTTCTCTTAAAATCTATAAGCACCGTTGAAATCCCCGTTAATTTTTCAATAAGAAGATGAAGGTGGCAAAACGTTTGGGTCTTTCTTCCTTGACCTTCTAGCTGTTTGTAAACTTCTTAAGCATTACATACTAAATGGGCATTAAATTAAATTAAAAAATTTCAATGGAATTATGATTTTGATTCTCTCTAAAAATTAACGGGGATTTCAACGGTGCTTATAGATTTTAAGAGAAATGTTTAGATTAAAAGATATCACGATTTTCCGACGCCAGGACGTGATATCTTTCAAAATCGATAAAAAGCGAAATTACTCTGAAATGGTTGAGAATCGGACCATGGACAATATGAACTTTTTTGTTCATTTTAGGGTCAAGAATCTACTGGTGAAGTTTGTAGCACGTGTAGCAATTCACCCTGTATATATATATATATATATAATCTTGTAACTGTTTACATTAAAGAATATGACACAAGGCACAATTCATTGGCTAACTCACATTTTTACAACGAAAAAACTACGCAATATTATAACTTTTCATAAAATATGGCACATCGTTTTTTTTCAAAAATTACAAAGAAGGCAAAATATTTATAATTTCAAAAATTTTAAATTACAGTCAAGATAATCTAAAGCCAAGATTTAATTTCATGCTACAAGTTTATTCTGTATTATGTTTGTTTATTTGTTTGTTTTTCGTTTTGTAAAGATGTATTCTGTTTATTTCTCTTATGATTTCCAAAAACTCCTGCTGACAACAGGCAGGGATGAACCCAAATATTTTTTGTTGTAAATTTATATGTAAGGTTCATTCTTGCAAATAAAATTATTTATTAGTGTATTGATAATCGTTTTTTGTCATTGTAGGGCTTTGTGAAAGACTAAATATACAGCCGAAAGCTTGGCAATAAAACAAAACCTTGCTGTTTATCTTGACCACAAACTCGATAACGTAGAGCATTAAAAGAATTTCAAACTCTTGCTTATTTACACTGTTATCAAAATTATATAAACCTCTAAGGAAACGGGATGGATTTGAACTTGGCGAGAACCTCGACCTAGTTCACTCCGAGCAACCGAACAAATCTTTTAATTAGAGTAGTCAAATTGTTTTAAAGGAGTACAAATATATTTGTTTGTTATATTTATCACAATCTTCAGGTATTCGGTCATTAATTACAGCCTTTTCCCTAATGTGAATTGAGTGATTGACGTTAGTTTATTCCTGCCGAAATTAAACCAATTTTTTTTAAAAATCTATTATAGTTCGTGGTCCTATTGACCGAATAACTTTTTTCAAACAATTAATCTTTATGTAAGGTATTGGTTGAGATAAAAAAGCAAGTGCCAAGACGGATTTCGAACCCACGACCTTCGGGTAAATACGCCGCTACTCGGAAGTTAGTATACGAGTTGATCGAAGTCAAGATAGCGGCGTATTTACCCGAAGGTCGTGGGTTCGAATCTCGCTCGTGGCACTTACTTTTTTATCTCAACCAATGCCTAACATAAAAATTAATTAATTGAAAAAAAGTTATTCGGTCAATTGGACCACGAACTCTAATGGATTTAATCTGTAAAATGAAGTATACCTTCACTGAAGCTCTCCTTGGCCAGAATCGACGAGATTAGAGGATATTTCAAAAATGCAAAAAAAGAGGGTTGTCAGAGTAGATGGCGCAACCTCAGGGTTATAAGTAGGGCGGGGCAAGTCACCGATTCAATTTACGCTGATTTTACTTGTACTGATGGGGAACGAATCCTTCTTTCATTTGATTTTTTTTTGGCAATGTTTCTACTAATGTGTGGTGATTAGTGAGCGTTAGTCGATGATTATTCAGAAATCGTAAGATGTGGTCTGGTGTGATGTAGGTTGTGCAAGGTTTTGGTTGAAATGAAAAAGTCACGAGCGGGATTCGAACCCACAAGGTTGTAGGTTGAGATGGGAAGTTAGTGTCCGAGTGGATCGAAGTTACGATAGCCCAAGTGGTAGAGCAGTTGCGTATTTACCCGAAGGTCGTGGGTTTTTTTATCTCAACCAATACCTTACGTAAAAGATTTTTTTTTTTTAATTTATACTGTAATCACGAAATTCATTGCCGATGCGTCGAATCACTTCTAATACTAATGCTACAAACCATTGGAATACAAATAACAGTTATTTACCTTTATCCGTTCCTGCCAAGTCAATTGTAGCAAGTGCACCGAGTCAAGCGGTTCGCCCAACTCAGTCGCTATGACGACCGGACCAACCGCATCTGGTATACACGATCCCAGCACCTGCAATTGAACAAAATACATTGATCATTCCATATATAGTTCCATTTTAGTATACAACAAAACAATTTAAAAAAATGTGAATGAAAACATTAAAACCACGAACAGATGTTACAGTTCACTGTGATTTTACAATCAACCGTGTTTTCATTTTATTATGATTGTTTATTATCTTCTTAACGAAAAACTTTAAACATATGCAAAATAAACAACGAGAAAATATTCAACAAGAGCGTGAATGTTTGAACGCAGTCTGAATTTCATATTGACATACAGCAATGTCTCATTTTCATTATATTTTTTTCTCTACCTGTGTGTTTGTCTATCTAAATAGATTTGATTACCTCCAATTCTTCTCTCTTTATTTCACTTTACTCTAGCGTCCGTATTGTAATTGTTAATACTTACTCCTTGATCTCACCATCTTTGCCTAATTGGTCAAACCGATCTGTTCTTATCTACCTAATTATTTTTCCATTTTTCTTTCTTTCTTGTAAACGGACATTCACGTCTCTCGTTTTAAAAAGATAGTTCCTACTCACAGTTTGTTTTCCAGCGATCTGGATTTCGAGCTTTTAGCTCATCATCAGGTTGAAGGAGTTCTACAACCACGCCCCTCGACATGAATTGCAAAACAAACCCGTCGAAACCCCGTCAACACGACGTTCCAGTGAGAAGCTGGTTTTTAATGCTGCTCAATTTTGAACGTGCGAAAAGCGGCAATTATAACAAACGTAATTATTATATTAGTAAATACTGTAATTATTTATTTTATTTTCTATTTTTACATATATTAATTTTTCTATATGTTATTATTTATATTTTTTATTTTCTATTTATACATATATTAATTTTTCCATATGTTATTATTTATATTTTTTATTTTCTATTTATACATATATTAATTTTTCCATATGTAATCTATCTATTTCTCTCTCACTCTCTTTCTTTTTATCTTTCCTTTTCTTTTACATTATCTCCCCCCTTCTATCTATCTTCTTCCTCTTTTCTNGTCTCTCTCTCTCTCTCTCTCTCTCTCTCTCTCTCTCTCTCTCTCTCTGTCTTTCTCTCATTCATTCTCTCAAACACCCTTCATCTCTCAGAGATCTCTTCCATCAAATACAAAATCATATAATTGTACAAGGTTTTTTATAGACTTTTAAAGTTAGACGTAGGATAGTTTATTTTTGTCGTTAAATACAATGAATTAAAACTTCAATGCTTGACGCAATCTGTCTATTTTTACAAATAGTAATTTAATTTCCCCCTCTCACTCTTTTTATCTTTCCTACTCTTTCACTTTTTCCTCCTCTTTCTATCTTCTACCTCTTTTCTTTTTTTTATTATCCTGTCATTCTCTCTCTCTCACTCTCTCTCTCTCTTTTTCTCTCTCTCTTTCTCTCTCTCTCACTCTCTCTCTTTTTTCTCTCTCTCTCTTTCTCTCTCTTTCTTGTTCTAACATCCTTATCATTATTTCTTCTTGCAGAGGATGCATCTATTGATCATTGTGTATGATTATTTTTAGTTTGGTTAGACGTTCGATCGTTTAGCTTTGTTGTTAAACACAATGAATTATAACTTCCCTCTGAGGAAATCGTTTTTATAAAACGGTTAAACGGTCCGGTAAAATAATTGTTGACCTGTGAGCGGAATACAGAACAATTGAATAGTGCTGATTGGGTGGTGATTAGGTCTTGGGATTGTGGTTAGGAGGAGGGATATGGCTCATTTGAAGTCAGAACACATCCTCCTCCTATTGTACCATAATCACTCCCGTCGCTTCTCTCTTCCATTTCCAACAACAAATTTCCCGGCAATTACACTTGGGAACAATCACAATATCGGCTCTATCGCATTTTCCCCTTATGAAATTCCCAAAGACACTTTCACGTTATATCATACATCAAATGTCAGATGGGCAAAAACGATTTCGTGACGTTGAGTCATTATCAACTTGTTCTATGTCGTACCGTAAACCCCTAGTTTCGGCAGTTTTATTTTCATATCTCATCTTAAGCTTTTCTAACTTTAACAGTTAATATCAATTTTTTACTATTAGTAAGGAAATTAATCTCTTATGTCCTAATAAAAACATTATATTAACCAGACAATTATGCAGTCCTAAAACAGAGAAGCCGCATGTTAAAATGTCCCAACAAAAATTTAGAATCAATCAAAAACCTCCAAAACCTGGGAAAACATAGGAACCTAACATAATTTTGTCCTTTGGCTGCCAGACAGACAAGAAAAAATTAAAAAAGTGAGGTAAAAGATAGATAGACAGAAGTTGAGAAAGAGAAAT